>NW_027515008.1:600000-870784 GCF_048772815.1 Callospermophilus lateralis | reverse complement strand
TATTAACCTTTCACTACCGACTATGCCTTTTTGACTTGATGTTCCTTCTACATTAATTCATGCAACGTACAAGGTGCTATGCCATTGTATATCGATTTATCTGAGACAACTCTGCAGAACGTAATTCAACACCACGTATCCCTATCAAGGGCCCAATGCCCTTCTGGGCTTCAAATCAGACTTAGATTTCTTTTTTCATACATATATTTCACCTATATATTCTTCTACACATAGCAAGTTCTCAATACGATCATTCATCCAGCAAAATGATTTCTAACCCAAATCGAGCATGTTTTTAACCATAACCGGACACTGTTCCCTCAATCTAACTTTACAGAAGAGCAGGGAAGGAGTTGATATTACAATACAGAAATGTAGAAAAACTTCCACCTGCTGAGAACCTCAAAGGTCCATGCAGAAATGATCCCTGGAGAAGATGTAGGAAGCAATAAAGGACCTGAGAGACCAAAAGTCATCTTCCATGGCAAACAACCCTGTCAGGATAAAAGGTTGTGTCTGAATCAGATTTTTTTTTAATGTAGAGATCATGGACCAAACCAGGCCTGTGTGGAGATCTATTCCTGGGTGCCTTTGGTTGATATACCATTCTAACTTGTGAAAATGTCACAGGAAGTAGGGGCAGCCTCAATCTCTTGGGACCCTTGGAAGCAACAGTTAGGACAAAGTGGCTGCCAAGACAGTGCCCTCATTCAGTTCAGGAAGGAAGTGACCTCACCTCACTTTCTTGGTGATGGAACTCTCTGAACGTGGGATCCAGGAAGCCAGGCACACAGAGCCAATCCCAGTCCCAGTCCCAGTGGTCTCACTTGTTTGGATTTACCAAGGACAGGGTCAGTATTTTTTGGTACCTACAGATGTGAGGAAGGCCAAATGCCAGGAAAGCTCGGATGCAGGGTTTTTCATGAGAAAGCAGGTAGTTGCTCACCGTTGGCTCCTAAGAAGTTCACAGAGTTGACCAAGGAGACAAGATCTGAGACAGGAAAGGCCATTTTGGGGGAACATATTATGGCCCACAAGTCAGAGGACACTCTGGATAGTCACAGACCTACTTAGGGGAAGGAGGTGCCTTTGTGGGTGTGGTTGTGGGTTTGTGGTTTTGTCTCATTTTCTGAGAATAGGTAGGACAGTCGGTTTGTTTCATTTGAAGTGGACTGTTTCTAGTAAGTCTTTTCACAGGGTGAGTGTTTCTATGTCTGTGTATTCCACTGTTTCCGTGGTTGTAGACATTAGAAAAGAGAATCCATCAATGGATGTGTCGTGTCTAGTAGAAAGCTTCTCAGCATTCATATTGCCCCGTTTATGAATGGACTGTAGCTTGCCTTATCGATGAGCAACACCTGCTACCTTCCTAAGTTTCTATTTTCGTCCTGAATTCCGGCCAATCTCAAGAATAGGCCCATGGTTTTGTGTCCAAGATATGTACCACCTCCAAGCTCTGTGACATGGCCATGTACTGGATAGCTGTAGGGGATGGCGAGCATCTCAGAAAACTCAGATATCAGTGTGACCAGGAAAGTCTCAGAGGAGAAACCCTGCTTTTGGCCTTTTGCTTACCTATTGTTCTGTTGCCCTGAATGTCAGGAAGGTCTTTGCCTCAGGCCACCCCTTTGTGAAGCCTGAAGAAAACAGTTTTCAAATGGAAATGAATGGGCATACCTGTGGCACTTTCCTTAATTGCTTTGGAAAGGGATGTGTCTGAATCAGGCCCTTGGCCCTGTGTGTGGCTGTGGCTTAGATTCTCAGCACCTGATGGATCTAAAGAAAGTTACCATGTGTGCATCCAAAAGAAAATTCGCCAAAAGAGCAATTATTGGGATGAAGTCTCTCGACTTCCTCTGTAAGGTTCCTGACCTCCATCAAGTGAGAATGGGATCCTTTGGGTCAAAAGAGTTCTACAAAACCTGCAGAGGCTAGCCCATTGTGCTTGGGTTTTCTCATGACTAAAATTCACATAAAGAATCTAAACCCCACAGACAGTAGTCCTCAAATTGGAGCGGTATTAACGGCAGGCCTATTTGATCACTTTTGGTTCACAGGATGGGTGTCCAGGCCACATTGAATTTAAGCAAATGAGGGGCAAAGGAGCTTATTTGGGACACTGTCTTGGTCTGCGCCCCTCATGGAAACCTCCAGCCAGATTATGATGAGTGTCTATATGAAAGAAGATGAGGGCCATATGGGAGGGTTCTTGTTTTAATTGTGGTAATTTGTGTGGTAGTTGGAAGAGATGACTGGGTCCACCAGGGCTTGAACTCTGGTGTGATTCCCCTTAGAGACTGAGTTCTGGAACTGACCTCAGAGAAGTATTGCCATGAATAGTGTTGGGATTTTAGGAGACCACGCATGAGAATCGCTTTTGGAAACTGAGATCTAGGCCCAGGATGGCTTTCCACAGAGCTCAGGGATTCTGAGCCAGGATATCACATGATTTAATTCTTAAAGACTTGGTAGCCATAGTTGAGAGTCCAAACACACATGGACCGCACATTGTATACCTCAATGGGCCTGGATTCATGTGTCCTTTTGGCCACTCTTTGGGAAGGCTTGCCTGTGAGTGTTCTCCAGAGCTTTCATTGAAATGAGCTTCCTCACCATTTAATGGTTCCTGAATTAAATGAAACCCACAGTGCCTCCAACTTCATCCTTGAAAAATGACTAGATTAATACCATGAAATTTTTGAAATCCCCATGACCAGATGGCACTGGATAACCTTAAGATATCCTGTTGCTGATCATGAGTATAACAAACAGTGCCTTGATTGACTGAGTTTCGTGAAAATGGTGTAGAACAGAGATGCCAGTAAGTTGGAGCCTGCTGGTTAGTGGGCGTAGAGCAGTGGACTATAGGTGTGTAAATAAATATTTTTGGTAGGACCACCTAGATCTTCCATTGGCTTCCAAATCTTGCAACTGACATGGTGCAGGCAGCAGACCTTTATATGTAAAGGCATCTTGTTATATGTAGAGGTTTCAGGGCAGTGTTCAGAATCAGGTTGCTATAGTCAAGGGGAAAGCTATGTGGGATAGAAGCCTGGTTCGTACATTCTCTTGCCGACCCTGACCAACCACACATGACAGAACTCCCTCCAGCATTGTGTCCCAGTTGAACATATTGTATTTCATGAAGCAAATACCAAATTCCCAGTGCAGCAGTAAGAAACACCCTGAAAAGTGGAGGATGACCAAATGGCTTCACAGACCACACGGGAAGACACTTAGCTCCCAGTAGCAACAGTTTACCTACAAAGGGAGATTTCAGACCTGCTGCCTCATGTTCATTACAAAATAAAGAACCATGTCCTCCAGGTCACATAGATGCAGACCCAGATTTTTGGTGTCACTACAAACGAAGCTAAATCTCCTGACAATTACATATATTTCTTTTTCTTTTTTTAATTATTTTTTATTGTAGGTTGTTCAAAACAGTACATACTTCTTGATATATCAAATTTCACACTTTGATTCAAGTGGGATATGAGCTCCCATTTTTACTCCATATACAGATTGCAGAATCACATCAGTTCAGAACCATTGATTTACATATTGCCATACATATATTTCTTGTGCCTAACCTCAGAGGAAGTTTCTCAATAAGTCTTTAGGTCAGCACAGCTCCATGTTTCTGGAGTGTTTACCCTCTCCCATACTTTTCTAAACTGTTTTACCACCTCCAGTGTTGTGAACTCCTGAGCATTTTTCATTCCACATATGTATTCACAGGTTTTCTAACTCCTCTCCTCTAATTGTGTCTTACTTTTAGCAATGGTTATGTCAAGGCATTGTTCTGGATAAGAGAGGGAAGATTTTTGTGTATCACATGTTTGTATACACATTAGATTCATTTTCCTATTTTCCATTTGAAATACTGAATCCCTGACACTAACCCATACCCTACTAGACTCTGACTACTAATCCTAATATCATGGAGAAAAAAAAAACCTAACTGAATAGAAGTACAGTCCTTTTATAGGAAGCATGGTGTATATTTGTATTTGTCTTCCTCTTTATCAAGAGTATGTGTTTTAAATTTAGTAAACTTTTCATTTTAATATTTCTCCATGATTTTTTAAAGTTATCACATATGTAAATTCCTGTCTCCCTTTCTCTGTATCCTATTCAGCACATGTAATTTTTTTATGCATATACAATATCCTACCTGGTATCACACGTACATTCTTGTAAGATCACTGACTTTGGAATATAAAAATTGTGAGAAGAGATGACTCTCCCTAAATAATGATGGAACTGAAAATTCCACCTGTGGGTGAGCTTCCTAGTGAAAAACACTATACATAAATCCATGTTCAGTAAAATGAATATTTTTGGATTTGTGAATGAATTATATTTCATGATGAATATCGATTTTCATATATATTGCTAAATATTAATGTGTGTGTGTGTGTGCATGTGTGTGTGTGTGTGTGCATGTGTGTGTGTGTATATTCTACGGATTTTGAAAAAATATGAAAAATATGTGTCTTATTATACACTCCCTAAATTCATTCACATTCATTTATGTTCATTTAAATTCAAATTTTCACAAGATTATTCTCAGTAATATTCATACACCTGAAATATATTTTGGTTTCCTACTACTGAAAACTAAGTTCAGTGGATGGTGCTTAAAAATCCTAATATTTCTACAGTAACTGACCCAGTTTAACATCAATGCAAGTAGATTGCTATGGGACATGATGTGTAATTTGAAGTTCATTTTTACTCAACACTGGTACATTACTATTTCTTCAGTTTATGGACATCATAGGATGTATTTTTTCATCCACAACTTCACAAATTTTTTTGGCATTTGGTTCACTTTCAATTACTTACTACTTCAGAACACATGTATTCCTCCATGTTTCTTTACTGGTCTTTTCACTAGACTTCTTTCTAAACACATTATTTTCGATTCCATAATCATTTTTGAAGCAAAACTCACTCTTCACGATAAACCGTAACCCTAATAATACCATTGCATATATAACTCATTGGAATGGTGATATATATATCAATATAAGATTTCCAATATATTTTCAGATGCAAACTCAATCCATTATTTAATGTTGGATCCAGTTACATACTTTATTCACAATATGGTCTATTCATGCATCATCTCAATAATCATCAACACAAGGTACACCTATTTGTATCCCCAGTACTAATTTATAAGTTTCCAGAATATTACTCCCCTTTATGGTGGAAGAAATACTTATGTCACCTGATCTACATATACATTTTACCACAGTAGTATTCTGGACACAAAATGCAAAGGTCACACATATGATTGTACCAAAGCCTAAATGGGAAGTGACCATGGATTACTAAAAGCATCTATGTCCAGGGTGCCTACTGCTCTCAAATGTCAATCCTATTGGTTACTACATATTTGTTTCTTCCTAAGATTATATATTTAACCTCAAGCCTGTTGAAAATATCTAATCCTATCACTCACTTTATACTTTTCCTGATTTCCTAATGCCCCTATTGATATCTGCTTTCCTACATATTTTTCCCAGTTCATCATTGTGACTGTCTCTTCACATGTGCTGACATTTACATTCACCCTCTAACTGAAAACCAATTGCTAAAGAACTTTTGGTCCAACTCCGAGACTCACTCTTCTTCCTAAACCTACTGACTATCTTCCTAATCCTACAGACTATCCCTTTTTGACTGGATGTTCTCTTCTACTTTCAATCATCCGAGGTATAGGGTCCTATGCCATTGTATATCGATTTATCTGAGACCTCGGTGCAGAACATGATTCAATCTAAGTATACCAATCAAGGGCCCAATGCCTTTCTGGGCTTCAAATCTTTCCTAGATCTCTGATCTCATACATATATTTCACATTTATATTCTCATAAATATCACAGGTTCCCAATACCATAATTCATCCAGCAGAATGACTCCTAACCCAAATCGAACATGCTATTAACACTAACCATACACTGTTCCCTCAATCTCACTTTACAGAAGAGCAGGGACAGAGTTGGTCTTAAAATCCAGGAAGGTAGGGTATCATCCACCAGCTGAGAACCTCAAAAGTCCCTGCAGAAATAATCCCTTGAGTAGGTGTAGGCAGGTATGAAGGATCTGAGAGAGCAAAAGTCATCTTCCATGGCAAACAACCTGGTCAGGTTGAAGGGATGTGTCTGAATTAGCCTCTCTCTTCCTAATGTAGAGAAGATGGACCAAACCATGGCTGTGTGGAGAGCTGTTCCCCGGTGCCTATGGTTGATATACCATTCTAACTTATGAATGAGTCACAGCAAGTAGAGGCAGACTCCATCTTTTGGGAACCTTGGAAGCAACTGTTAAAACAAAGTGGTTTCCAAGGCAGTGACTTCATTCAGTTCTTGAAGGAAGTGACCTCACCTTACATTATTGGTGATGAAAGTCTGTGATCTTGGGATCCAGGAAACACGACACACAGAGTCAAACCCACTCCATGTCCCAGTGGGCTCACTTGTTTGGATTTAACAAGACAGAGTCACTCTTTCTTGGTACCTACTGATGTGAGGACAGCCAAATGCCTGGAAACTATGAAGACTGGCCTTTCCAGAGAAAGCAGGTAGTTTCTCACCACGGGCTCCTAACAACTTCACAGAGTTTGCTAAAGAGACCAGATCGGAGACAGGACACGCCATTTTTGGGGAACATAGTATGGCCCACAAGTCAGAGGACACTCCGGATAGACACAGACCTACTTGGGGGAAAGAGGTGCCTTTTTGGGTGTGAGTGTGAGTTTGTGGTTTTGTCTCATGTTCTGAGAATAGTTAGGAAAGCTGGTTTGTTTGTTTTGGAGTGGACTGTTTCTAGTAAGTCCTTTGACAACGTGAGTGTTTCTGTGTCTATATATCATACTGTGTCCGTGATTGTAGACAGTAGAAAAGAGAATGCATCAATGGATGTGTCCTGTCTACGAGAAAGCTTCAAAGCATTCATCCTGTGCAATTTATGAATGGACTGCAGCTTGCCGTATGGATGGGCAACTCCTGCTATCTTTCTAAATTCCTGTTTTCTTCCTGAATTCTGGACACTCTCCAGAATACGCTCATGATTTTGTGTCCAAGATATGTACCACCTCCATCTCTGTGACATGGCCATGTACTGGATAGCTGATGGGAATGGCGAGTATCTCAGAAAACTCAGATATCAGTATGCCCAAGAAAGTCTCAGTGGAGAAACCCTGCTTTGGGCCTTTTGCTTACCTATTCTGTTGCCCTGAATGTCAGGAAGGTCTTTGCCTCAGGCCACACTTTGTGAAGCCTGAAGAAAATAGTTTTCAAATGGAATTGAATGGTCATTACCTGTGCCTCTTCGGTTAATTGCTTTGGAAATGGATGTGTCTGAATCAGCCTCTTGGCCCTATGTGAGGCTGTGGCTTAGATTCACAGCACATGATGGGTCTAAAGAAAAATCCCATGTGTGCATCCAAAACCAAAATGGACAAAAGAACTCTCATGGTGGATAGAGTCTCTCGCCTTCCTCTGTAAGGTTCCTGACCTCCATTAAGTGAGAATAGGGATCATTTGGGTCAAGTGAATTCTTTAAAGTTCTGCAGAGGCTATCCCATAGGTTCGTGGGTTTTCTCATGACTCCAATTCACATCTATGTTTACAGAAGAGCAGGGACAGTGTTGGTCTTACAATACAGGAATGCAGTGGATCTTCCATCTGTTGAGAACCTCAAAGCTCCATGCAGAAATGATCTCTGGAGAAGATGTAGGCAGCTATGTAAGACCTGAGAGAGCGAAAATCATCTTCCATGTCAAACAACCTGGTCAGGATTAAGGGTTGAGACAGAATGAGCCTATCTCTTCTTAATGTAGAGAAGATGGACCAAACCCGGCCTGTGTGGAGAGCTGTTCCCTTTTGCCTACGGGTGATATACCATTCTAACTTGTGAAAGTGTCACAGGAAGTAGGGGCAGCCCTCATCTCATGGGACCGTTGGAAGCAATTGTTATGACAAAGTGGTTGCCAAGGCAGTGATCTCATTCAGTTCCTGAAGGAAGTGATCTCATCTCACTTCCATGGTAATGGAACTCTCTGAACTTGGGATACAGAAAGCCAGGCACCCAGAGCCAGTCTCAGTTCTAGTCCCAGTGGTCTCACTTTTTTGGATTTACAAAGGACAGAGTCAGTCTTTCTTGATACCTACTGATGTGAGGATGGCCAAATGCCAGGAAAGCTCGGAAGAGGGGCTCTTCCTGAGAAAGCAGTTAGTGGATCACTCCTGGCTTCTAACAACTTCACATTGTTGGCCAAGAAGACCAGATCTGAGACAGGTCAGGCCATTTCGGAGGCTCATAGTATGGCCCATCAGTCAGAGCACACTCCGGAGAGTCACAGACCTATTTGGGGGAAGGAGGTGCCATTGCGGGTGTGGGTTGGTGGTTTTGTCTCATGTTCTGAGAATAGTTAGAAAAGGCGGTTTGTTTGGTTTGGAGTGAACTGTTTCTAGTAAGTCGTTTGACAATGCAAGTGTTTCTATGTCTGTGTATCCCACTGTGTCCGTGCTTGTAGACATTAGAAAAGAGAATGCATCAATGGATGTGTCCTGTCTCATAGAAAGCTTCCCAGCATTCATCCAGCACAATTTATGAATTGAATGCGGCTTGCCTTATTGATGGGTGATACCTGCTACCTTCCTAAGTTGCTGTTTTCTTCCTGAATTATGGCCAATCTCCAGAATAGGCTCATGGTTTTGTGTCCAAGATATGTACTACCTCCAAGCTCTGTGACATGGCCATGTACTGGATAGCTGAATGGAATGGCGAGCATCTCAGAAAACTCAGATATCAGTGTGACCAGTAAAGTCTCAGTGGAGAATCCCTGCTTTGGGCCATTTGCTTACCTATTGTTCTGTTGCCCTGAGAGTCAGGAAGGTCTTTGTCTCAGGCCAACCCTTTGTGAATCCTGAAGGAAATATTTTTCAAATGGAAATGAATATGCTTTACCTTTGGCTCTTTCCTTAATTGATTTGGAAAGAGATGTGTGTGAATCAGCCTCTTGTCCCAGTGTGATTCTTTGACTTATATTCTCAGTACCCGATGGATCTAAAGAAAGATCCCCTGGGTGCATAAAATCCAAAATGGCAAAAAGAGCAGTCATTGTTGATGAAGTATTTTGCCTTCCTCTGTAAGGTTCCTGAATTCCATCAAGTGAGAATAGGGATCTTTTGGGTCAAATGAGTTCTTCAAATCTATTCAGAGGCTATCCAGTAGGTGCTTGAGTTTTCTCATCTTTCCAATTCACATAAAGAATCTGTACCCGACACTCAGTAGGACTCAAATTGGAGAAGCAGAGCAGTATTAAGGGCAGGCCTATTTGATCACTCCTGGTACACAGGAAGGGTGTACAGGCCACTGGGAATTTAGGCAAATGAGGGGCAACAGAGCTTATTTTGGACACTGTCTTGGGCTATGCTAATGCTATCAAATGTCAATCCTATTGTTGACTTCATATTTGTTTTATCCTAAGCTCATATATTCATCCTCAACCCTGTTGAAAATATCTAATTCCATCACTCACTTTATTCTTTTCCTGATTTCCTAATGTCTCTATTGATATCTGCTTTCCTACATATTTTGCCCTGTGCATCATTGTGACTGACTCTTCACTTGTGTTGACATTTACATTGACTCTCTAACCAAAACCCTATTGCTAAAGAACTTTTGTTCCAAATCCTATACTCACTTTTCTTCCTAAACTTACCGACTATCTTTCTAATCCAACTGACTATAACTATTTGAATGGATGTTCTCTTCTACATTCAATGATCCAAGTACAGTTCAGGTTTCTATTCAACCGGGTGAGGGGGTAGATTCTGCAGTTTGGCAACTGGGGACAGCACATTCTGGGAACAAGATTAGCAAAGAGTTCTCAAGATTTCAACAGTGTTTCGTTAAGTGTACAGAAAAACAGGAAGTGACAAGTACATATTTTATTAACCTTTCATTCCAAACTTCTTTTTCTGGCTACTTTTAATCATAAAAGTGATCTTTGTGGGGTGTCACATTCTATGTCTGCTAGTGGGGTATTACCATAATTTTAATTTGTCCAATTTGAGCTTGGAGAAAAGAAATTACAAGGTTGAGGAAACAGGGTTTTATAGTTAGTAATAATATGAGGATTATTATTGGACCGGCCAGGGTTGATAAAAACGTAATTAAACAGGGGGACTGTGTAAAAAAAGACTCAAACTACCCTTTTTGTGCCTCTCTCTCTCGTTGTTGCTCTTCAAGGCATCTTTTTAATTTACTCATAGATTTTCTTACAACTCCAGTATTGTCGACATAAAAACAACATTCTTCCCTCAATGAAGCACAAAGGCCCCCCTCTGTCATGAAAAGGAGGTCCAACCCTCGACTGTTCTGTAAAACAACTTCAGAGAGAGAGGTTAAAGATTCCTGCAAAGCTGTGATGGAGGTTTCTAAAATCTTTAAGTTTTGATCTATTGCTGCTTCTAATTGGGTCACTTGTTGTGTCCCATGGACCAGAGCAGTGGTTCTTGTGCCCAACCCTGCAGCAACTCCTATTCGTAATAGAATGGCTAAGGTAAGGGACATATGTTCCCAGCGGAACCGGGTTGTATGTCCCCCTCTTTGATCTTCAGATGAACCTGCGTCATGATAGAGCACTCTGGGAAACATCTGCACCATTTCACAATTAATCACATCTGTTGACCATTTCATGAAAACATAAACAATGTTTAAGTATATAGAATTATACTGTTGTAGGGACGGACAAGGCAAGGCACCTAAGATAGCACCAAAGACACGGAAACAGTCTTTTTTGGTTTCAACCAGATTCAGAGGGGATTGCTTCTGTTGTAATCAATTAATCCCCTGAAACCCAAGTTACGTAGTTTCAGAATTTTGTACCCAACACGTAAGGGAAGGGGCTCAGAAGTTCACAGTCTGCAGAAGTTCACAAAAAGCAGTTTTTGTTTCTGTTTTTTCCTCAGTTTGGGCAAGTTAACTTTTCAAGGACACCTGGGTGATGGTGTCTTCCCTTTCTTTTTTTCCCCCTTCCAGCTGTTTCCATACAGCCCAGTTTGTAACTTCTTTATCTTAGAAATGTAGCCATCTCTGTGAAGCCCCAGCTCAATCCAGAGGCCTTTTTTTCAAATATTTTGTGAAAAACTAGTAAGGGTGTCTAGATCAGGAGTGCTGAATTTTTTAGCCAGTTGCCAAGGAGACCAGGGCAACACAAAAATAGGAAGTTTATCTACAGTGAACTCTTTTATAGGGACTCTTTTGCTGAAAGTCCTAAATCAGCCATGGTGAAGACTTCTGGAGAAGGTCAGTTAAGACTTTTCTGTGGGCCTGGTACAGAGGGGGACAATTTGGAAGGCAGGGATAAGAGCAGCTCTGTGGATCTGAGAATGAGGAAGGAGAGATGTAAAAGAATATTGGGAGAGGGCTTTGGGATCTTAATAGCAACAAAAACTTGAGCAGTAGAACAGATAGAACAGAGGGGGAGACGGGAGTGAGATTCCAAAAAGCCTGTGAGGGACTTTAAATTCTTAGTAACCTGTTTTTAGTGATGACAAAGCAACATTAAAGGCCATTTTCATTACACCTTGTATTAGGGTCTGAGGAT
The DNA here is from genome assembly GCF_048772815.1 of Callospermophilus lateralis. Classification (NCBI taxonomy): domain Eukaryota; kingdom Metazoa; phylum Chordata; class Mammalia; order Rodentia; family Sciuridae; genus Callospermophilus; species Callospermophilus lateralis. The sequence goes on along the minus strand of NW_027515008.1, from coordinate 859,152 downwards.
TCTTCTCAGCGGGTTTGAGCTTTGCATTAGGTGGTAAGAGGACTGGGTGGGACCCGGTGCGGGCACTGACAGGAGAGGAGAGGAGTGAGTGAATGGAGTGGTACCTCAGTACCTGCGACCTCAGCAAGGGAGCAATGGTCTGAGAACCAGTCGAGATTTGGGTTTTTGATCTAGATATTGGAGGGGAGAAATCAAGTTGCTGAGGTGGGAGTGACAGCGGAGAGTCTGGAGCACAAGGCTGAGGGTGAGCATCTATTGGAGAAGCATAGTTCAGGATGTGAGCAAAGGAGAGAGAAGGCCTCCACATAGCGGAATCTCCTTTCACCCTTTTGAGCACTTGCAGAAGTTAAAAAGGTCACACAGAATTTGAGGATCTAGAGACCCCTCTGGGGGCCATCGGTTTTGGTTATCTAATTCGTAATATGGCCAATGCTGTGTACAGAATTTGATGAGGAGTTTGGGTTCCATCTGACTGTCCCTGTATGCTCACATCCCCATGACTTACAATAGAAGTCTGCTCTCCCCCCCCCCCCCACAGCCGTGACTGTTTGTGGCTTTGATAGTCTGCCGGGCAAACATAGTAATCTATGCTAGCCAACCTGCATCTGGCTCACGTGTCCCTACATCTATAATGTTTGTTTCCATTGTCTATGGTACGGAAGGGATTTAATGGAATTTTAGTGGGATCCTGTTAATCAGGGATATCCCAATAGGAAAGACCTATAGCCAGCTGACAAATGACTGGGTGGAGAGATGGCCACCAGGTTCCTAAGGGGGCTGTATTCGAGATAGGCCATACTTCGTGTCCAGTAGGATTTGTGATCAGCCATCGCAGCTTAAGGGGCTGATGAGGGTTAAGACTACTGGTCGTCAAGGGGAGAATAAATATCTTCCAGGATCTTCTTTACAACCATTTGCGATGTTTCTTTTTTCTTCTTTGTTATTTCTTTTTTTGTGTGTGTGTGTGGGGAAGGCTTCAATACATCCTGAAAATGTATGTTCAAAGACTAGGAGTTATTTAAGTCCATACCTTACTGGCTTAATTTCAGTAAAGTCCACTTCCCAGAATTGTCCTCGTCTGGTTCCTCATAGGTGCTTTCCTGCAGGAAGCTTGGAAGTGTAAGCTTTAAACAATTAATGGACCTGACAGGCTTTTGTTACCCATTCAGTTATTTCCTTTTGCTGTGAGTAGGTTAGTGGAAAACTGTGTTCTTGATCCTTCACGAATGAATGCAGTTTCTTTGAACAAAGGTGAGTGAGTTGATGAACATTTGCTACTGACATAGTTAGAGCCATGATTATAGGAGTAGTTACTGAAGGATTAAAAAATTCCACTTGGGGGCCTTCAGGGTTAAAAGTTATTTTGGCCCAGAGCTTGGTGAGCAGAACTCTGCCCATCAATGGGGCCAGGCATTCTGGGATTACTAGGAAGGAGTGATGGATTTTTCCTTTTCCCTGGTCCATGGTCCTCGTAGTTGTCAAAGCCCAATATTTATTTCTGTTAGACTCTTGAATTAGAGACCTTTTATTCGGTAGAGGGCCCAATGGGCCTTACGGGCTGAGTATATTCCCCCTGTATCTACTTCAAAGTTTATTGTGTTCCCCTCCACTTCAAAAGTTACCTTGAGGTCAGGGAGAGGATCTGAGCCCGGACTTTCTTAGTATTCCTCCAGAGTCAGAATATCTGGCTGGCATGGCTGTCTCTTTCTAGGGCACTCTTTGGGCCAGTGTCCTTTTTCTTTAGAGTAGGCACATTGATCTGAGGCCAGGGGTGGCCTCTAGTGTGTGCCCAGGTATCCCTTCCTGTCTCTCTGTTTCTTAATTTCTGGCCTATATGTTGTTGTGACCAGGACCTTAGTCAATGCCTTAGTCTGTCTTTTGTTTCTTTTATCCTCACTCAGCTCCCTTCTCTTCCTCAGTTTCTCTCTTAAAGTATACCTTCTCGGGTTCTCTGACTAAATCCCTCAAAGTCATATCTTGTAATCCATCTAAGCATTGTAACTTTCTTTTAATATCCAGGGCAGCTTTCCCAATAAAGGCCATTGTGACAGATGCCTTTTGATCCTCTGCCTGAGGATCGAAAGGAGTATGTCTCTTATATGCCTACATAATTATCTCTAGGAACATAGAGGGAGATTCATCAGGCCCTTAAATAATCTCTCTTACCTTGGACAAATTAGTTGGTCACCTAGCGGCCACTAAGATACCCACTATTAGAGCCTGGCGATAAGTGGACAGATGCTCCCTACCTTCAAAGGTGTTGGGGTCCCAGTTGGGTCGTTTCAAGAGAAAGCCGGCTTTGAATATATTGGGAAGTTTTGTCGGTCACGCATTTGGTCCGAGGATACTTTTTTCTAGCATCCAGGAGGATTCTCTTTTGTTCCTCTGTCATGAAGAGAGTCCCTAGGAGTTGTTGGCAGTCATCTCAAGTAGGTTGGTGTGAAAACATCAATGACTTCACCAGACCTGAGAGCCAGGTTGGGTCCTCGGTAAAAGGGGGATTGTTATTTTTCCATTTATATAGGTCTGAAGAGGAGAAGGCCAATACTGGTAGGCTTGCATTTTTTCCCTATGGCCATCGTCAATCATTGGCCCTTAGGGATGGAGGGAAGCAACACGGGAGTTCCAGGGTTTTCAATCACTTGCCACCGGCGAGTTCCTTTAGCAAGTCCAGCTTCCTCCAGGGGAGGAGGGGCTGTGTGTGACGCAGGGGAGTTATCTGGAGGGCCCTGGGCTGGCTTAGCTTCCTCCAATTGCGGAGAGGCTGAGTCAGCAGCTGGAGAATCACTTAGAGGGTGTTGGGGGTTGTGGGACAAGGGTAGAAGATAAGGAGGGGGACGAGAGTCAAGTAGAGTCAAATCTTGTGACTCAGGGAGAACAGAGGGTGGAGGAGGAGGAGGAGCAGAGGGGTTGAGAGATCGTGGGGGAAGGAGTAGGAAAGGGGACACAGCAAGGAAAGGCTTCACCCACGGAGGAGGAGATTTGCAGAGGTCCTGCCAAGTTAAGGTATATTCCTGTTTATCAGTATGGCTATGTGGCCCTGGCTGTAAGACAATATCTCTGTCTATTTAAATTAGTGGGAAGTAGAAAGATCCTTCTAGGGGCCATCCGAATCCAAAGGTGGGCCATTCTGTGGCACACAGAGTCTGCCAGGTCCAACGTTTTACTGAAAAAGAAACATTCTGAGCCCTTAAGCGGACTTTGGTCCATAGATCAAGGGTCAGGGACAGAGGCATTGAAGTGATCTGTCCCATAATGAAAGATACACAAACATTAAATCAACGACACAGGACACAGACAAGAGAAAACAATAAAGACAGGCAATGGACGTCCAACACTGAGACCAAGACTGAGCAGGTGGCAAAACCCGATGGGCTGGCAATACCGAATCTGAAACAAAGTATCACTGAGTCGAGGAGACTATTATTCCTCGATTCCCGAGTCCTCTGTGGCGTCCCCCAGGGACTTGGCTTGTGGCTCTGTGACACGTCTGCCAGCCACCATCAAAGAGAGCTCACACACTTCATCGACAGCCATTTTGCCAAGCCCTAACCTGAAACCTGAAACCAGAAAGAGGTGCCTTACTTACCCTGAGAGTAGCCCATTGGGGTCTCTCGTTCACCACTGCTGGATTTCGGTGGAACCTCCATATATAAATATTGGAAGAGCATTGGGGGAAGAGACCACCAAGAGACTCTCTCATGCAAAAACAAAGGGTTTATTGGGGGTCCAGCATGCTGGGGCTCAGAGCTCATTTGAATAGAGCAGAGAACCCTGAGAACAACTTAAGCAGAGCTTATATACTTTCCTTGAAGAGGGCAGGGAGGAAAGTTTATTGATGGGCCTGGGTGGGTGAGCAGTTTGCGTGCAACTGGGTGAGGGAGTACATTCTGAAGTTTGGCAGTTGGGGACAGCACATTCTGGGAAAAAGATTAGAAATCACTTCTCAAGATTTCAACAGTGTTTTATTAAGCATACAGAAAAACAGGAAGTGACAAGAATCTATTTTATTAACATTTCACTACCGACTATACTTTGCCAGATTTCCTAAAGTCTCTATTGTTATCTGCATTCCTACATATTTTCCCCAGTTCATCATTGTGATTAATTCTTCACATGTGCTGACATTTACATTCACTCAATACCCGAAACCCTATAGCTAAAGAACTTTTGGTCCAAATCCTATACTCACTCTCCTTTATAAACATACCGACTATCTTCCTAATACTACTGACTATCCATTTTGACTGGAAGTTCTCTTTGAAAATCAATCATCCAAGTTACAAGGTCCTATGCTTAATACCCAATCAAGGGCCCAATGCCCTTCTGGGCTTCAAATCTTACCTAGATTTTTGTTTTCAGATTCATATATTTTACCTATATATTCTTGAAAATATCGCAGGTTCCCAATACCATTATTCATCCAGCAGAATGATTTCTATTCCAAATCAAACCTGTTATTAACCCTAACCATACACTGTTCCCTCAATCTAACTTTAGAGAAGAGCAAGGACAGAGTTGGTCTTAAAATACAGGAATTTAGGGGATTTTCCAACTGCTGAGAAACTCAAAGGTCTATGCGCAAATGATCCCTAGAGAAGTTGTAGGCACCTATGAAGGAACTGAGAGAGCAAAAGTCATCTTTCATTGCAAACAACCTGGTCAGCATGAAGGGATGTGTCTGAATCAGCCTCTCTCTTCTTTATGTAGAGAAGAAGGACCAAACGAGGCCTCTGTGGAAAGCTGTTCCCGGTTACCTATGTTTGATATACCATTCTAACTTGTGAAAGTGTCAAAGGAATTAGGGACAGCCTCCATTTCATGGGACCTTTGGAAGCAAATGTTAGGACAACGTGCTTGCCAAGGCATTGACCTCATTCAGTTCCTGAAGGAAGTGACCTCACCTCACATTCTTGGTGATGGAACTCTCTGAACTTGGGATCCAGGCATCCTGGCACACAAATCTAGTCCCAGGCCCAGTCCCAGTGGTCTCACTTCTTTTGATTTACCAAAGACAGAGTCAGTCTTTCTTGATATCTACTGATTTGAGGATGGCCAAATGCCAGGAAAGCTCTGAAGAGTGGCCTTTCCTGAGTAAGCAGGAAGTGGCTCACTGTTGTCTCCTGACAAGTTCACAGAGTTGGCCAAGGAAACCAGATCTGAGACAGAACAGGCCATTTGATTTGAACATAGTACGGCCCACCAGTCAGAGGTCACACCCGATAGTCAGAGACCTACTTTGGGAAAGGAGGTGAATTTGTGGGTGTGAGTGTGTGTTTGTGATTTTGTCTCATTTTCTGAGAATAGGTAGGAAAGGCAGTTTGTTTGGTTTGGAGTGGACGATTTCTAACAAGTGATTTGACAAGGCGAGTGTTTTTATGTCTGTGTATCCCACTGTGTCCATGGTTGTAGACATTAGAAAAGAGAATGCATCAAAGGATGTGTCCAGGCTAGTAGAAAGCTTACCAGAATTCTTTCTGCCCAATGTATGAAAGGAATGCGGCTTGCCTTATGGATGGGTAACACCTGCTATCTTCCTAAGTTCCTGTTTTCTTCCTGAATTCTGGCCACTCTCCAGAATAGGCTCATGATTTTGTGACCAAGATATGTACCACCTCCAAGCTCTGTGACATGGCCATGTACTGGATAGCTGAAGGGAATGGCGAGCATCTCAGAAAATTCAGATATCAGTGTGACCAGGAAAGTCTCAATGGAGAAACACTGCTTTGGGCCTTTTGATAACCTAATGTTCTGTTGCCCTGAATGTCAGGAAGGTCTTTGCCTCATGCCACCCCTTTGTGAAGCCTGAAGAAAACAGTTTTCAAATGGAAATTAATATGGATCACCTGTGGCTCTTTGCTTAATTGCTTTGAAAAGGGATGTGTCTGAATCAGCCTCTTGGCCCTGTGTGAGGTTGTGGCTTAGATACTCAGCACGTGGTGGATGTAAAGAGAGATCCCATGTGTGCATCCAAAACCAAAATGGCCAAAAAGAAGTCCTTGTGGATGAAGTCTGTCGCCTTCCTCTTTAAAGTTCTTGAACTCCATCAAGTGAGAATAGGGATCCTTTGGGTCAAATGGGTTCTTCAAAGACCTGCAGAGGAGCTTGTGTTTTCTCATGACTGCAAATCACATAAAAATATATACCTGACACTCAGTTTTCCACACATTGGAGAAGCATAGAAGTATTAACGTCTAGCATATTTGATCACTCCTGTTTCACATGAAGGGTGTCCAGACCACCCTGAATTTACGCCAATGAGGGGCAAGGGAGTTATTTTGGACACTCTCTTGGACTCCGCCACTCATGGAAACCTTCAGCCAGAGGTTGTGATTAGTGTCTATATGGAAGAAGATGAGGGCCATATGGGAGGGTTTTGGTTTTAATTTTGGTCATTTGTGTCCGGTTGGAAGACATGACTGGGACCACCTGGGCTTGAACTCTGGTGTGATTCCCCTTAGAGACTGAATTCAGAGAAGTATTGCCATGAATTTTGTTGGGATTTTAGGAGTCCACCCATGAGAATCACCCTTGGAAACTGAGATCTAGGCCCAGGGTGGCTTTCCACAGAGCCCTGGGTATCTCAGCCAGAAGATCACATGATTTAATTCAGAAAGACTTGTCAGCCATTGTTGAGAGTCACAACACCCATGGACGTCACATTGTAGACCTCAATAGGCCTGGCTTCATGTGACATTTTGGCCACTCTTTGGGAAGCCTTGCCTGTGAGAGTTCTACAGAGCATTCATTGAAATGAGCTTCTTCACCATTTAAAGGTTCCTGAATGAATTGAAACCCACAGTACCTGCAACGTCATCCTTGAAAAATGCCTAGATAAATACCATGAAATTTTTGAAATTCCCATGACCAGGTGGCACTGGAGAAACTTTGGATGTCCTGTTGCTGATCGTAAATATGCAAGACAGTGCCTTGATTGAGTGGGTTTCATGAAAATGGTGTAGAACAGAGATGCCAGTATGTTGGAACCTGCTGAGTAGTGGGCCTAGAGCAGTGGTAGGCAGGTGAGTGATAAAAAATTTGTGGTGGGGCCATGTGGATCTGCCATTGGATCCCAAATGGCTTGTGACTTACATGGTGCAGCCAGCAGACCCTTCCATGTAAAGGCTTCTGGTTATATGGAGATGTTTCCGGGCAATGTTTAGAATCAGGTTACTATGGACATGGGGCCAAGCTATGTGGGATAGAAGCCTGGTTGGTGCATTCTCCTGCAGACCCTGACCAACCACACATGAAAGAATTGCCTCCAAAACTGTGTCCCAGTTGAACTTCTTTTATTTCATGAAGCAAATGCCAAAGTCCCAGTGCAGCAGCAAGAAACACCACAAAAAGTGGAGGATGACCAAATGGCTTCCCAGTCCACATGGGAATACCCTTAGCCCCCAGTGGCCACAGTTTACTTACAAAGAGAGAATTCAGCACTGCTGCCTCATGTTCATTGGAAAATAAGAAACCATGTCCTCCAGGTCACATAGATGCAGACACAGCTTTGATAGTCTCACTAAAAAGAAGCTAAAGCTCCTAACAACAACATATATTTCAAGTGCCCAAACTCAGAGGCAGTTTCTCAAGAAGTATTTAGGCCAGCAGAGCTCCATGTTTATGGAGTGTTTACCCTGTCCCATACTAGGGAAACTCCTCTACCACTTCCAAGGTTGTAAACTCCTGAGCATATTATTCACAGATTTTATTACTCTTCTCCTCTAATTGTGTCTTACTTTGGGCGAAAAAAATGTCAAGGAATTGTTCTGGATGAGAGTGGGAAGATTTTGTTTAGCACATATTTGCATACACATTGGATTCATTTTTCTATTTTACATTTGAAATACTGAATCCCTGACAGTAACACATGCCCTGCTAGATTCTGAATACTAATCCTAATATGATGGAGAAAAATAACGGAAACAGAATAGAAATACAAGCAGTTCAGAGGAGGCATGTTGTATACTTGGACTTGCCTTTTGCATTATATAGGGTAGGAGTTATAAATCTAGTCAATGTTTTGTTGAAATAGTTTTCCATGTGCTTTTAAAGTTAACAAATATGTGAATTCCTGTCTCCCTTTCTCTGTATTCTATTCAGCACATGTATTTTTATATGCACATATAGAATCCTACCTGGTATCACACGTACATTCTTGTGAGTTACATGACTTGGCAGATACAAAGTGTGAGAAGAGATCACTCCTCTTAAACGCTGTTTGACCTGAAAATTCAACCTATGGGTGAGCTTCCTAGTTGAAAAAAGTTATACATAAATCCATATCCAGTAAAATGAATATTTTTGGATCTGTGGATGATACATATTTCACGGTGTAATTCGATTGGCATATATATTGCTAATTTTTAAAATCTGTGTGTGGATATATATATATATATATATATATATATATATATATATATATATATATTCTCTCCAGATATTTCAAAATATTTAATATATGTGTCTTATTATACACTCCCTAAATTCATTCATGATTATGTATGTGGATTTATAATCAACTTTTCACAAGATTATTCTCAGAAATATTCATTCACCTGATATACGTATTTTTTTTCCTACTATTGAAAACTAACTTCAGTGAATGGTGCATATAAATCCTAATATTTCTACAGTAACTGATCCATTTTCACATCAATGTAAGTAGATTCCAATGGGACATGATAAGTATTTTGAAGTTCATTTTTATTCAAAACTAGTACATTACTATTTCTTCAGTTTATGCACATTATTGGATATATATTTCATCCACAAGTTCACAAATTTATAGGCATTTATTTCACTTTCAATCACTTTCTGCTTCAGAAAACACGTGTTCCGCCATGTTTCAAACTGGTCTTTTCATGAGACTTCTTTCCAAACACATTATTTTTGATTTCCACAATCACTTTTGAAGCAAAACTCACACACTCTTCATGATAAACCATAGCCTAGGATTACAATTAGACGTATAACTAGTTGTTATGAATGATTATATATCAATATATGATTTCTTATGTATTTTCAGATATCAATTCAATACATTATTTAAAGTGGAACCAGTTATATTATTTATTAACTGTATGGTCTATTCATGCATTATCTCTATATTCATAGACACAGGGTACACCTATTTTTACCCTCAATACTAATTTATACGTTTTCAAAATATTCCTCAAAAAATGGTGGAAGAAATACTCATGTCACCTGATCTATATATACATTATTTCACAGTAATATTCTGGACAAAAAAATCAAAGGTCACCCTTAAGGTTGTACCAAAGCCTAAATGGAAAGTGAGCATGGATTACTAAAACCTTCCATGTCCAGGTGGCCTAATGCTCTCAAATGTCAATCTTATTGGTGACTACATTTTTTTTTCTTCCTAAGATTATATATTCAACCTCAAGCCTGTTGAAAATGTCTAATCCTATCACTCACTTTATACTTTGCCTGATTTAGTAATGTCTCTATTTATATCTATTTTCCCCTGTTCATCATTGTGACTGACTCTTCACTTGTGCTGACATTTACATTCACTGTCTACCTGAAACCCTATTGCTTAAGAACTTTTGGTCTAAATCCTATTCTCACTCTTCTTTGTAAACCTACTGACTATCTTTCTAATCCTACCGACAATCCCTTTTTGAGTGGATGTTCTATTCGACATTCAATCATCCAAGGTACAAGCTCCTATGCCATTGTATATAGATTTATCTGAGACATTTTTGCAGAAAATAATTCAAAGCTAAGTGTACCAATTAAGGGCCCAATGCCCTTCTGGACTTCATATCTTCCCTAGATTTCTGTTTTTATACTTATATTTCACCTATATATTCTTGTAAATATCATAGTTTCCCAATACGATTATTCGTCATGCAGAAGGATTCCTAACCCCAAATTGAACATGTTACTAACCCAAACCATACACTGTTCTCTCAATCGAACTTTACAGAACAGCAGGGACAGGGTTGCTCTTAAAACACAGGAATGTAGGGCATGTTCCACCTGTTGAGAACATCAAAGGTCCATGCAGAAATGATCCCTTGAGAAGATGTAGGCAGCTACGAAAGACCTGAGAGAGAAAAGTCATCTTCTATGGCAAACAACCTTGTCAGCATGAAGGGATGTGTATGAATCAGCCTCTCTCTTCTTAATGTAGAGAAGATGGACCAAACCAGTCCTAGGTGGAGAGCTGTTCCCGGGTGCCCATGGTTTATATACCATTCTAACTTGTGAAAGTGTCACAGGAAGTAGGGGCAGCCTCCATCTCATGGGACTCTTGAAAGCAACTGTTAGGACAAAGTGGTTGTCAAGGCAATGACCTCATTCAGTTCCTGAAGAAGTGATCTACCTCACTTCCTTGGTGATGGAACTCTCTTAACTTGGGATCCAGGAAGCCAGGCACCCGGAGCCAGTCCAGTCCCAGACCCAGTAGGCTCACTTGTTTGAATTTACCAAGGAGAGTGTCAGTCTTTCTTGGTACCTACATATGTGAGGATGGCCAAATACCAGGAGAGCTCTGAATAGGGGCCTTTCCTGAGAAAGTAGGTAGTGGTTCACCGCAGGCTCCTGACAACTTCACAGAGTTGGCCAAGGAGACCAGATCTGAGATAGGACAGGCCATTTTGGGGGAACATAGTATGGCCCACCTCTCAGAGGAAACTCCGGATAGTCACAGAGTTACATGGGGGAAGGAGGTGTCTATGTGGGGTGGGTGTGATTTTGTGGTTTTGTCTCATGATCTGAGAATAGGTAGGAAAGACGGTTTGTTTGATTTGGAGTGGTCTTCTTCTAGTAAGTCGTTGGACAAGGCAAGTGTTTCTATTTTTGTGTATCCCACTGTGTCCGTGGTTGTAGACATTAGAAAATAGAATGCAACAATTGATATGTCCTGTATAGTAGAAAGATTCCCGGCATTCATCCTGCCCAATTTATGAATGGACTGCAGCTTGCCTTATCCATGGGCAACACCTGCTACCTTCCTAAGTTCCTGTTTCTTCCAGAATTCTCACCACTCTCCAGAATAGTCTCATGGTTTTGTGTCCAAAATATGTACCACCTATAATCTCTGTGACATTGCCATGTCCTGGATAGCTGAAGGGAATGGCGAGCATCTCAGAAAACTCAGATATCAGTGTGACCAAGAAAGTCTCAGTGGAGAAACCATGCTTTTGGCCTTTTGCTTATCAATTGTTCTGTTTCCCTGAATGTCAGGAAGGTCTTTGCCTCAGGCCACCCCTTTGTGAAGCCTGAAGAAAACAGTTTTCAAATGGAAATGAATGGGCATCACCTGTGGCTCTTTGCTTAATTGCTTTGGAAAGGGATGTGTCTGAATCAGCCTCTTGGCCCTGTGTGAGGTTGTGGCTTAGATTCTCAGCACCTGATGGATGTAAAGAGAGATCCCATGTGTGCATCCAAAACCAAAATGGCCAAAAGAGCAATTATTGTGAATGAAGTCTCTCGCATTCATTTGTAAGGTTCCTGACCACCATCAAGTGAGAATACGGATCCTTTGGTTCAAATGAGTTATGCACAGCCCTGCAGAGGCTAACCCATAGGTTTTTGGGTTTTCTCATGGCTCCAAATCATATAAAGAATCTATACCTGACAGTCAGTAGGCCTCAAATTGGAGATGCAGAGCAGTATTAACAGCTGGCCTATCTGATCACTCCTGGTTCACCGGATGGGTATCCAGGCCACCTTGACTTTAGGCAAATGAGGGGCAAGGGAGCTTATTTTTGACACTGTCTTGGGCTGCACCCCTCATGAAAAACTCCAGCCAGAGGTTATGAAAAGTGTCTATATGGAAGAAGATGAGGGCCATGTGGGAGTGTTTGGTTTTAATTGTGGTCATTTGTTTGGCGGTTGGAAGAGATAACTGGATCCACCTGGGCTTGAATTCTGGCATGATTCCTCTTAGAGACTGAGTTCTGGAATTTACCTCAAAGAAGTATTGCCATGAAATGTGTTGGGATTTTAGGAGGCCACGCATGAGATGCGCCCTTGAAAACTGAGATCGAGGGCCAGGGTGTCTTTCCACAGTGCAGTGAGAATCTCAGCCAGGATATCACATGATTTTATTTTGAAAGACTTGGCAGCCATAATTGAGAGTCTAAACACAAATGGAACTCATATTGTAGACCTCAATGATCCTGGCTTCATGTGACCTTTTGGCCACTTTTTGGGAAGCCTTGCCTGTGAGATTTCTCCAGAGATTTCATTTAAATGAGCTTCCTCACCACATAATGGTTCCTGCATTAATTGAAACGCACAGTGACTCCAACTTCATCCTTCAAAAATGGCTAAATAAATACTATCAAATTTCTGAAATTCCCATTACCAGGTGGCACTGGAGAACCTTTGGATATCCTGTTGCTGAACATGAGTGAAATAATTCCCCACGCAATGACACTTCACCGGGAGAATTCCAATTTTATTGCTAAAAGCTGTGTGCTTATATAGAACTAAGGGGGAGATGGTATGGCTTAGATAAATGGCAGCAACCCGTTTATTGACAAGTTCTTTCAAATATCAGCTCCAGAGCCCAGGAATTAGTTCTCATTGGGGCTAAGGTTCCCCACAAGTGAGATTTGAAATTGGCGCTGGCGGGAGAGTTCACAAGGGCGGGAACTTTTTGCGCCACTGCAGAAATGAAGAAGGTAGGATGAAGAAGTCCTTAGGCGCCATGTTGGGGTTTTTCTCTGGGGTATGGCTGCCATTTATTCTTTTCCCAACATTCCACCCTTTTTGTTTTCTTAGGAAGTGCGGCGTCATTTGTCAGATCTGGCTGCTTCCTGCTGTGTGGGGGTGGTGTGGGGCCTAGAAAGAGAAGTGGAGGAATGCTCAGGGGGCAGGTATGGGGATATCATGGCAGAAAGAAATAAAACCCAGTGGCTATAGACAGCTATTTTCATAGGGGTGAAGTCAATGAATGTTCCCTGAAGCCAAAGATGTCGATGGCATGGAACCAGTCCTGGATGGAAGAGATTGTTGGTATCAGCCACTGGTCCTGTAACAGAGACTCAAGGAAATACTGGAAGCGTTGCCTGGACATGGTGTCGCCAGCACCTGAAGAAGATCAGAGCGAATAAAAACAGAATGAAGAGAAAAATTAAAGCAAATGTCAATTTTTGGCAGAAGTTCCATGTGGGGGGACTGACATAGAAGAGGCCAAGGGCCATGAGAAAGCTTAGAAGGTGGTAAAGACTATGAATCCAGGATGGCAGATTAAGAGGTTCTCCGAGCTCGTTGTCTCCTGCTGTCTAATACCCGTTGCATTCCATCGTGCCTGGTAGTGAGCTTCATCACTGAGTGAACTGTTCTCTTGGAGATGTTGGGGATTCATCGGTCATCAGAGACTGGTAGTACTAAGCAAAAGCTGGTTGAAAGTTTGATTAGGAATTTTATGCAGTTGGGTTTGAAGGCACTTCATTATGCAGGGCAAGAGAGCACAAAAAAGGAGCATCCAAATAATTGGCCCCAAGATATGTAGTAAGTACATGGCAAGATAGGATTGGAAGAACCCCGTTATGGGATTGGAGGAGGTAGGTTTGAGCAATTGGGTCGATAATTCCTGCAATTTAACAACATTTTTTTTTATTAGCCCAGATTCATTAACATAATAGCAAAATTCCTCTCTGAGGAATAGGCATGTAACCCCTTTTTCTGCAGTGAGAAGATCAATTGCCCTTTGGTTCTGTAAAGCCACTTGTGCCAATGAAGTAACCTGCCGCTGCAAGGAATCCAGAGACTCAGCCATGGTATTGAGTGTTTCCTGCAGTTTATGTTGAAGGTCATTGGATCCCATAGAGCATGACCTATAGCTCCACCAGAGAGTCCGAGACCCGTAACTGAGGTTGTTAAAATGAGGCCTACCAGAACCGGCAGAAAGACTACCCTACGGGTGCGGGAAGGTAGGGCCAACTGTCAGAATTCGGTGGGAGTATACAAAGATAGCTGAGGAACTACAGTAACCAAGAAACAGGCGCCAGAGACATTGATGGTTGAGGTACTTAAAGACCCATTACACCAGAGGAAATGTCCAGGTTGCATAAACACAGGGCTCTATGGGGTGCTGTAGCTCAAGGAACAAATGGGTAAAGGATTCATTATTGGCAGGTGGAAACAGATGAAAGGAAATAAAGTATTGGTGGAATAACTTTCCCACAGTGGGATACGTGTCACATGTAGGGGTTGTCCTTTTTAGAGAAATTGTAGGGTTTTGCTGGAATATTTCCTGCCGCTAATGGGACTGCTGCTAGAAGTGGACGACTAAGTGAAGCACAGAGAAAGCACTGAGAAGTAGGCACAGAAAGAGGGGTGGAGTTTAATAATCAAAAAGTTTGGTGTAGCAAATTGAGCCATGTGGGAGGGGGACCTGAGAGGGTTGAAGGCTCTGAATCCTCTTTGGATGAGCTATGGATATGATCTCGAAGTTTTGATTCTGAGTCCTTAATGTGTTTGACTACCTGGATGGTTGCCTTAGGTGGCGTAATCAGGGTGCGGCCAATAGTCATCCACCCTGTGAGTCTGGCTGAGGTTGTCCGAGCATAGACAGCAAACTCAACATAGCCCCATCGTTTGGCCTTGGGGTCAGGTTTATCTAAAGTATACCATCCATTGTTACTGGATGAAGAGCCTTTATGCCACTTTATGTAACTAGAAGTCCACCCTTCAGGGTAACCAAATGAGTGGTAAGAATAGCTACCACGTTCATCATGGAACATGCATGACCAATAGGGGCACCCATTATAAATCTCAGGCCACCAATGACAATAGTCTTTTGTTTGATCAAAAAGGAAGCAAATGAAAGGCCAGTTCCAGCTACCAGGGATGAAGGTCCTTGAAGGTGACAATTTTAGGGAAATAGAGGTGCAGTTGTGGATGAAGCAAGTAGTTGCATCCACTGCGCAGACCTTCTGCATGCCATGTTCTGAGTATCATTCCCGAAAAGTGAATAAATGCATGGTAGGTGAGGAGGGTAAAGACCAGTCCTGACAGAGCACAGAAAATAAGCAGAGCACAAAAAACAAGCAGTTAGAGAAGACTAGGGTGTTGGGGGAGCTCATTGTGCCTTCTTTAAGAGGAATTGGTCTGCAAGGAAAACCGTGTGAGCCACAACTAAAATGGGTGAGATGGGTGTGGAGAGCAGGAGTAAAGGGGAGGTTCAGTAGGTGATTCTTGGAGTTCCTCTGGGGTGGCCCTGTCTTCAGCAGGTGGGGCCTCCTGGTGATGTGGCTTCAACCTAGACATGTGAATCCAGGGAGTGAGACAGTTGTCTGGTAAGGAGAGTTTGGCGGCGGTAAGGGTAAAGAGAATGACAGGATATGGGCCTTCCCATTTTGCGGCAAGAGTCCCTTTCTCCTCTGGGGTATTATAATAGACTAGACTAACAGGTGTTAAGGGAGGAGTGTTTGGAAGAGGAGACTGGGTCCGGAAGAAGCCAGTCCTGATATTTCCAGAGTTCCGAGCGGAGATGGAGCAAGAGAGGCAAAGACAAATCTCGGGTGAGAGGTCCTTGTGAAATGACCAACCCTGGGGTTATAAGAGGTCTTCCATAAATTATCTCAAAAGGAGACAGTAAAGATGGTTTCTTAGGGAGAGCTCTGATTCGAAGCAAAGCCAAGGGAAGGAGTTTGAACCAGTCTATGTTTAATTCCATTGTCAATTTGGTAAGGACTTCCTTTAGAGTACGATTTACCCTTTCCACTTTCCCTGAAGCCTGGGGGAAATATGGACAGTTGAAATGCCACTTGAAGGAGAGGGCTTGAGAGACCTTTTGTGTGATCCTAGAAGAAAACTCAGGGCCATTGTCATATTGTAGGGAAGTGGGCATACCAAACCTGGGGATGATGTCTGTCAGTAAGATTGAAGCTACAGTGGAAGCCTTTTTATTGGAAGTGGGAAATGCCTCAACCCAACCAGAGAAAGTGTCCACAAAGACAAGGAGGTATTTAGTGCGCCATACTTTTGGCATGTTGGTGAAGTCTACCTGCCAGTCAGCAGCGGGAATGTGTCCCCAGGCTTGGTGGAAAGGGAAAGGTTTGGGCCTTAAAGGAGTATGAGGGTTGGTCCGCTGACAGATCTGACAATTAGAGGCTATATTCTGTAGCATGGCTTGTCAGAGGGGGTGAGGGAAAAGAAACTCTGTAAAAAGAGGGTCAAAGACTGAGAATTGGAAAGGAATAGAGTATGAAGGAACTTGAAAAGATGCTTGTTCTTACTGAAAGACGTAGGGGCTTCAGATGAGCTGTCTAAAGTGGCCATTATATGTCCCCCATGGAGGCCATAATTGAAAGTGGTAGCAGCCATTCGTGCCGCCTGGTCAGCTTTGGCTTTGCCCTCAGTGATAAGAAAGCCGTCCTTCTGATGGGACCTACAATGGACAACTCCCAACTGGGTGGGTAAGTGGCCTCTATTAGATTTGTTATAAAAGCTGAATTAGTGATCGCATTACCTTTGGTGGTAAGTAGGCCTCGCTACTTTCAAATATCAGCATGGGATAATAAGATATGGAAGACATATTTTGAATCAGTTTAGAGGGTGAGGGATTTGCCTTGTGCTAGAAGGCAGGCACGAGTGGATGCTATAAGTTCAGCCTACTTGTCTGTAGTTCCTGAAGGCAAAACTTTGGCCTCTATAATCTCAGTGGCTGAAAATACAGCGTATCCAGAGTAATGAGATCCGTTCTCCCTAAAGGAACTGCTGTCAGTAAACCAGATAAGGTCAGGCTTGCTGAGTGGTCTCTCAGAAATGGAAGAATGACAGGGGAGGAAATCATCTAAGGTTTCCAAGCAATTATGAGTTGGTATGTGAGACATGGGAGTCATTGGGAGCAGTGAGGCAGGGTTCAGTGCAGAGCAGGGGAGGAAAATAATATTAGGGTTTTCCAGAAAGGAAGTGAGGGGCGACAGAAATCTGGATGTAGGGAGAGTTTGAAGGCCCTTTTAAGCTAAAAGATCCTTCAAGTGATGTGGGGAGTGGATAGTTCAAGGGGCCCCAAAAGTCAGCTTAGAGGCTTCTTTGTGTAAAATTTGTCCAGTAGCCAGAGCTCTTAAGCAAGGGGCCCACCCACGGATGGTAGGGTCTAGTTGCTTGGACAAATATGACACAGGTGCAAATGTACGCCCATAGTTTTCACCTAAGACCCCAAGTGCTTGCCCCCCTTTTTCATGGACATATAGATGAAATGTTCTTGAAAGATCTGGAAGGTGAAGGGCAGGTGCCTTTAAGAGGAGTTGCTGAAGCCTGCGGAAGTGGTAGATGGGAAAGGAGGCAAGAGATTCACTAGGGGGTCCCTTTGCTAGGTCATACAGGGGTTTGGAGAGAAGAGAATAATTTGGGATCCAGGCCCTAAAATAACCTGCTAATCCTAGGAATGATAGTATTTTGGCTTTCGTATAGGGCACTGAAAGATCACAGAGGAGTTGCCTCCTATCCAGTGTTGTTTCCTTTTTTCCGGGTGTAAGGCAAAAACCAAGAGAGGTGACCGAAGACTGGGAAACCTGGGCCTTGTGGGGAGACTCCCTATATCCCTTGTCTTCTAGGAATTTATGAAGCTGAGCGGTGTGGGATTGAGAGTGTTCCCAGAAAGACTACATAGAAGAAGGTCATAGACATATTGAAGTAGAGTAGAGTCAGGACAGGTCAGGTGAAAGGATGTGAGGTCCTGGGCAAGAAATTGGCCAAAGAGATGGGGGCTATGCCTGAATCCCTGTGGGAGGACAGTCCAGGTAAGCTGATGAGAATGGCGGGTGTGAGAGTCAGTCCATGAAAAAGCAAAGATATCCTGAGATTCTGAGAACAAGGGAATAGAAAAGAATGCATCTTTTAAATCTAGGACTGAGAAGTGAGTAGTAGTGGCATGGATCTGAGAGAGGAGGGTGTAAGGGTTGGGCACTAGCGGGTGGATGGGGTCCACAGAGGAGTTGACAAGGCGAAGTTCTTGAACCAGCCTGTAGGACACGTTAGGTTTCTTAACTGCCAGAATGGGTGTCTTGAAAGGAGAGTGTGTAGGCCTAAGATACCCCTTTCATAATAAGTCCTGGATGATGGGTTCTAATCCAAGGAGGGATGTGGTTGTGAGTGTATATTGTGGTTGACTAACATATCTTGAAGGGTCCCGTAAGACAATATGAATAGGACTGCATTTAGCCATAAAGGGTGTAATTGTGTCCCAAACCTCAGGGTTAAATGGTTTAGATAGTCGTGGGAGAGTGCATGAAGGAGGTGTATCTGCCCCTAGGAATATCATGAGGAAATGAGAGGTAGGAGAGGTGTGGGGTGATAAGTGAATGGTGACTTTTAATAGTGAGAGTATGTCCCTTCCCAGAAAGGGAATGGGGCAATGGCTCATAACAAGAAAGGAGTGAGTGAAGGACAAAAGGGATCGCTGCATATAACATGATTGGGGGGGTTTGAGGAAAAATCTTTTTACCTCCTACCCTGACAATAGGAGTTTTTGAGGGTGTGGTAGGACCCTAATACTCCCTCAAAATCGAAAAAGCGGCACCAGTATCCAAGAGGAAGTTAATGAAGCGTCCATCCACCAGGAAGGTGACCCTAGGCTCTTGATTCTTGATGGTAATAGTCTGGAGGGAAGGCCCAGGACTCCGTCAATCCTCCTCTGCCAAGCCCAGGTGAGGCTGGGGTTGCTGGGCAGCAGACCAACCTCCCTTCTGGGTTGTTGGGCAGTCTGCCCCCCAGTGTCCACTTTGATGGCATTTTGCGCAGGGGTTGTAGGGTGTCCTCGGCGAAGAACAATTCCTGGTCCAATGTCCCTCCTTACCTCATTTGAAGCAAGCTCCAGGGGGGGTCATATTGGGACGGCATGGTGATGGCCTTCTCTGAATGAGCTGGGCCAACATTTGGAATTTGGCATTTTCAGCCCTCTGCCTACGGAATTCACTTTCATCCTCTCTACCATGAAAAACCTTGAAAGTGACAGCAAGGATTTTGGTCTGAGGAGTAGCAGGGCCCTGTTCAAACTTTTTAAGCTTGGCTTTAATGTAAGGGTAGCTTTGGGCCAGAATATATGTCATTAAGACATGACGGCCATCAGGGGTTTCTGGGTCGAGGTTTGTGTACTGCTGAAGGGACTTGGTTAGTCTATCCAGGAATTCTGAAGGTGTTTCCTCCTTCCTTTGAATGACCTCCTGCATCTTTTGAAAGTTAACAGCCTTGCGGGTGGCCTTTTTCAGTCCCGCCAAGAGGCAGGATGTAAAAAGGTCACTAGACTGTAAGCCCATAAGGGATCCTGCTCTGGGACAGCATGAGGGCCTGTGGGTGGTTATGATTGGTCCTATGATTTTCATCAGCATGGGCTTGGGCTAGCTCCCAGAACCATTGCCTTTCCTTGGGGAGAAGTTTATTGGCCAAGAGCATGTAGATGTCATGATGAGTGAGGCTATTTGCTTGCAGTACCCATTGAAACTCCCGAATGTAAGTGGTGGGGTCAGTGGTGAAAGAGCCTAACTTCCTCTCTAGCTGAGTAATGTCCGACATGGAGAAGGGCACGTGGACTCTGATGACACCCTTGGGACCAGCTACCTCACGAAGGGGTGCGATTGTCTTGGGGGTGGGAAGGAGTCCCTTAGACCTGGTAACAGGAGGACTGAAAGAGGCAGGCGGTGGACAGGAAGGAAAGGGAGGGGAATGGAATGTCTCTGTGGAAGAGGAGGAGGTGGAGCAGGCAGAAGAGTGGGGAAGGGAGGGGGATGAAATGGAAGGTTGAGGATCCGTGGAATCAGGCAGAGGAAGAGGAGGATTTTGCGGGAGAGAAGGGTCAGTTGGGGCTTGGGGATAAGGTGGGGGTTGATCTGCTGGGTCGAATGAGGAAGAATCTGCGAAGTCAGGAGTAGAACTAGGGGAAGAGAGGGGTTTGCAAGCAAGAAGCACCTGAGAGGGAGGGCAGGAGGAGCAGAGACAGGGTGCTGTGCAAGAAGGCTAAAACATTCAATACAGGGAATCTCACTCCACTTTTTCAGATGCTGGCAGTAATTAAAAAGGACCAAGAGGAGGTTTGGATCTAAGGAGCCTTCTGGAGGCCAATGATTGCCATTATCCAGTGGATATGTAGGCCAATCTTGGGTACAGAATTTGGTTAGAAGTTTGGGCTTGATGTCTGGTGTGAGGGAGAGTGTGGCCAGATTTTTTATTAAACTTTTGAGAGGTGAGGTTTCAGGTACAGATAAAGAGGTGCCCACAGTCACAGGGAGAGATGGAAGAGAGAGAGAGAGAGAGAGAGAGAGAGAGAGAGAGAGAGAGAGAGAGAGATAAGTGTAAGCAAGAGAGACAAAGAGAAAACCCGGCCTGGAACGGACTCCGGGAAGTGCTCAGGGCGAATGGGGGTCAGGTGGGCATCCCCAAAATGACCAGCCGTCATGAGGAAATACAGAGGGCACTACCTGATCGTCACCAGTGAAGTGCGATCTGTGAGACCCAATGGGTTCGGAGCCACGGGCAACCTGACATCAGGAAAGTTTTCGAACGCAGCAGAAGAAGTAAGTAATGAAAACAGAACTCCGGCTCCAGCAGAATGCAGTTCCAGGATGGGAGTTCAGTTTTCCCCGAGCAGAGAGGCAGCTTCAGCCAGACACAGCAGGCCCGCAGGAAACAGCAACTCTAGCTGGCAGCAGCAGCACCAGCAGAGGAGGAAAAACCACAGAGCCTCTCATGTAAACTCAGAAGCCTCACACCCCAAAGGGAAATGGATCACCTGAGGGTCCACTGCAACCAGTAAAGGTCTTAGTGGGAGGAATTCCCTCCCCCCTACCAGGTGTCTAGAGTGTGACAGATGATCATGGTCACAAAGCCAGCGGTAGCCCGAAGGGAGTTGGCGAGCCTTGGTCAGGGGAGGCTTACATACAACAAATCAGTGGTGAGTGCAGGAAGCCTGCGTCTGAAAAGAGCAGACCAGGGCAGAGTGCCACAGTGGAGCAGTGGACGGGGCTCTTGTTGGAGAGAGCTCACCCATATCCTCACACAGGGCACCAGAATGAAAGAACTCCCCACGCAAAGGCACTTCACAAGGAGAATTCCAATTTTATTGCAAAAAGCTGTGTGCTTATATAGAACTAAGGAGGAGATGGGAGGGCTTAGATAAATGGCAGGCAATCCGTTTATTGGGAAGTTCTTTCAGATATCAGCTCCGGAGCCCAGGAATTAGTTCTTATTGGGGCTAAGATTCCCGGCCAGCAAGATTTGAAATTGGCGCCAGCAGAAGAGTTCACACGGGCGGGAACATTTCGCACCACTGCAGAAAAGAAGAATGTAGGAAGAAGAAGTGCTTAGGCGCCATGTTGGGTTTTTTTTTCTGGGGTATGGCTGCCGTTTATACTTTTCCCAACAATGAGTATACCAGACAGTGCCTTGATTGACTGGTTTTTATGAAAATGGTGTTTAACAGAGATGCCAGAAAGTTGGATCCTGCTGATTAGTGGGCCAAGAGCAATGGTGGGCATGTGTGTGATAAAACATCAGTGGTGGGACCATGTGGATCTGCCATTGGCTTCCAAATGGCATGTGACTGACATGGTGAAGCCAGCAGACCCTTATATGTAAAGGCATCTTGTTACATGGAGAGGATTCAGGACATTGTTCAGAATCAGGTTGCTATGTTCAAGAGGGCAAGCTATGTGGAATAGAAGCCTGGTTCTTGTATTCTCCTACAGACCCTGACCCACCACATGTGACAGAAATCCCTCACGCACTGTGTCCCCGTTGAACTCCTTGTATTTCATGAAGCAAATACCAAACTTCCAGTGCAGCACCAAGAAACACCACGAAAATAGAGGATGACCATATGGCTTCATAGTCCACACTAGAGACATTTAGCCCCAAGGGGCCACAGTTTACCTTCAAAGGGAGAATTCAGCACTGGTGTCTCATGTTCATTGGAAAATAAGAAACCATGTCCTCCAGGTCACATAGATGCTGACCCAGGTTTATGGTTTCACTAGAAAGGAAGCTAAAGCACTTGACAACAACATATATTTCAAGTGCCCAACCTCACAGGCAGTATCTCAAGAAGTCTCTAGGACAACAGACATCCATGTTTTTGAAGTGTTTACCCTGTCCCTTACTTTTGGAAACTCCTCTAACACTTCCAAGGTTGTGAACTCCTGATCGCATTCCATTCCAGATATGTATTCATGGATTTTCTAACTCTTCTCCTCTAATTGTGTCTTACCTGGGGTGAAGGTGTTGTCAAGGTATTGTTCTGGATGAGAGTGGGAAGATTTTTGTGTAGCACATATTTACATACACATTGGATTCATTTTCCAATTTTCCATTTGAAATACTGAATCCCTGTCAGTAACCCATACCCTAATAGACTCTGACTACTAATCCTAATATGATGGAGACAAATAACCCAAACATAATATTAATACAAGCAGTTCAGAGGAGGCATGGTGTATAGTTGGTCTCGCCTTTTTTCATGATATAGTGTAGGAGTTATAAATCTTGTCAATTGTATGTTGAAATAGTACTCCATGTGTTTCTAAAGTTAACACATATGTGAATTTCTGTCTCCTTTTTTCTGTAGCCAATTCAGCACATGTATTTTTATATGCACATAAAAAATCCTACCTGGTATCACACGTACATTTTTGTGAGGTGGCTAACTTAGCAGAAACAAAGTATGAGAAGAGATCACCCCTCCTAAACGCTTTTGGAACTGAAAATTCAAACTATGAGTGAGATGTTTAGTTGAACAACATTATACATAAATCCATGTTCAGTAAAATTAATATTTTTGGATCGGTGGATGATATATATTTCACGATGAATTTTGATTGGCATATATATTGCTACTTTCTAATGTTTCTCTGTGAGATATATATATATATATATATATATATATATATATATATATATTCTCTAGATTTTTCCAAATATAAAATATATGTGTCCTACTATACACTCCCTAAATAATTCACTCATGCTCATGTATGTGGTTTTATAATCAAATTTTCATACGATTATTTTCAGAAATATTCATCCACCTGAAATACATATTTGTTTTCTAGTACTGAAAACTCACTTCACTGAATGGTGCAAACAAATCCTTATATTTCTACTGTAACTGACCCAATTTAACATCAATGCAAGTAGATTCCAAAGGGGCATGATGTGTATTTTGACGTTCATTTTTATTTAACACTGGTACATTACTATTTCTTCAGTTTTTGTACATCATAGTATATACATTTCATCCACAAGTTCACAAATTTAAAGACATTTGAAACACATTCAATCACTCCCTGCTTCAGTACACATGTATTCCTCCTTGATTTTGACTGGTTATTTATTGAGACTTCTTTCCAAACACATTATTTTCGATTTCCATAATCAATTTTGAAGCAAAACTCACACACACTTTATGAAAAACCACAACCCTAATATTACCATTAGATGTATAACTGGTTGGAATGAATGTATGTATGTCAATATAACATTTCCTGTGTATTTTCAGATATCAATTTATTCCAATTTCTAAAGTTGGAATCAGTTATATTATATATTCACACATGGTACACCTATTTGTGCCCCCAATACTAATTTATATCTCTTCTAAATATTGCTCCCAGAAATGGTGCAAGAAAGACTCATGTCACCTGATCTACATATATATTCTGTCAACAAAATGCAAAGTCACACTTACAATTGTACCAAAGCCTAAATGGAATGTGAGTATGGATTATGAAAATCACCCATGTCCAGGTTGCCTAATGCTCTCAAATGTCAATCCTATTGGTGACTACATATTTGTTTCTTCCAAAGATTATGTATTCAACCTCAAGCCTGTTGAAAATGTCTAATCCTATCAATCACTTCATCATTTGCCTGATTTCCTAATGTCTCTAATGATATCTGCTTTCCTACATATTTTCCCCAGTTCATCATTGTGACTGACTCTTCACATGTGCTGACATTTACATTTTCTGTCTACCTGAAACCCTATTGCTAAAGAACTTTTTGTCCAAATCCTATACTCACTCTTTTTTTCTAATCCTACCAACTATCTTCCTAATCCTACCAAGTATCCTTTTTTGACTGGATGTTCTCTTCGACATTCAATTATCCAAGGTACAAGGTCCTATGCCATTATGTATAGATTTATCTGAGACACATGTGCACAACATAATTCCGAGTGAAGTATCCCAATCAAGGATCCAATGCCCTTTTGGGCTTCAAATCTTACCTAGATTTGTGTTTTCATACATATATTTCACCTCTATATATACTTATAAATATTGCAGGTTCCCAATACCATTATTCATGCAGCAGAATGATTCCTAACCCAAATCAAACATGTTATTAACCCTAACCATACTTTGTTTCCTCAATCTAACTTTACAGAAAAGCAAGGACAGAGTTGGTCTTATATAGAAATGTAAGAGATCTTCCACCTGCTGAGAACCTCAAAGGTCCATGCAGAAGTGAACCCTGGGGGAGATATAGAAAGCTATGAAAGACCTGAGAGAGCAAAAGTCATCTTTCATGACAAAAAAAAAAAAACAGGTCAGGATGAAGGGGTGTGTCTGAAGCAGTCTATCTCTTCTTAATGTAGAGAAGATGGACCAAACCAGGCCTGTGTGGAGAGCTGTTCACGGGTGCCTATGTTTGATATACCATTCTTACTTGTGAAAGTGTCACAGGAAGTAGGGGCAGCCTCCATCTATTGGGACACTTGGAAGCAACTGTTAGGACAAAGAGGTTGCCAAGGCAGTGACCTCATTCAGTTCCTGAAGGAAGTGACCTATATCATTTTTTGGTGATGGAACTCTCTGAACTTGGGATCCAGGATGCCAGGCACCCAGAGGCATTCCCAGTCACAGTCCCAGTGGCCACACATGTTTGGATTTACCAAGGACAGAATCGGTCTTTCTTGGTAACTACTGATGTGAGGATGGCCAAATTCCAGGAGAGCTCTGAAGAGGGGTCTTTCCTGAGAAAGCAGGTAGTGTCTCACTACTGAACTGAAACCCACAGTGCCTCCAACTTCATCCATGAAAAATGGCTAGATAAATACAATAAAATTTTTTAAATTCCCTTAACCAGGTGGCACTGGAGAACCTTTGGATGTCTTTTTCCTGGTCATGAGTGTACAAGAGAATGCCATGATTGACGGTATTTCATGAAAATGGTGTAGAACAAAGATGCCAGTAAGTTGGACCCTGCTGAGTAGTGGGCCTATTGCAGTGGTGGGCAGGTGTGTGATAATACATCTGTGGTGTGGCCATGAGGATTTTCCATTGCCTTCAAAATGGCTTGTGACTGATATGGTGCAGCCAGCAGACCCTTCTTGTTATATGGAGAGGTTTCCGGGCAAAGTTCAGAGTCAGATTTCTATGGACAAAG
This sequence comes from Callospermophilus lateralis, assembly GCF_048772815.1. NCBI lineage: Eukaryota > Metazoa > Chordata > Mammalia > Rodentia > Sciuridae > Callospermophilus > Callospermophilus lateralis. The sequence continues at coordinate 833,787 of NW_027515008.1, read as the reverse complement.
GGGCAAGCTTTGTGAGATAGAAGCCTGGTTGTTGCATTCTCCTGCAGACCCTGACCCACCACAAGTGACAGAACTCCCTCTAATACTGGGTCCCAGTTGAACTCATTGTATTTCATGAAGCAAATACCAAACTACCAGTGCAGCAGCAAGAAACACCACGAAAAGTGGAGGATGACCAAATGGCTTCACAGTTCACACGGGGAGACAGTTAGCACCAAGTGGCCACAGTTTACCTACAAATAGAATATTCAGCACTGCTGCCTCATGTTCATTAGAATACAAGAAACCATGTCCTCCAGGTCACGTAGATGCAGACCCAGCTTTTATGGTGTCACTAGAAAGGAAGCTAAATCTCCTTGCAACAACATATATTTCAAGTGCCCAAACTCAGAGGAAGTTTCTCAAGAAGTCTTTAGGCCGGCAGAGCTCCATGTTTTTGGAGTGTTTACCTGTTAGACCAGGACGCTAGAAAAGACCACTGACTCAAATTAAAATCAAATAAAATTAAGCTTATTATTTCCACCGGCCATGCTGCCTCTCCCTCCCAAAACGAAGGGAACAAGACAGCAACCCCAGCTTTCCTACAGCCCAGCTTTATAGCCCAGAAAGTTACACAAAAGGGGGGTTACAGATAACAGAACTCTGATAAACATCACACTAAAGGTAGTTTACATTTTTTTTGCTGTCCCTACATGAGAATTCATGAGGACCATTAGAGCCTCAGAGAGGGTTGTTGTCTTGCCAGAGAAGGCAAATATTTATGATGTGTCACTAAAGTTTCTGAGAGGGCTGCTATCTGGTCAGAGAGCCAGGCATGTGTGAGTTCAAGGCACGGGCAGGCATTCCACGCAGGTTCAGAATTTGAAGTAATTAATGGTAAAGCCAAAATTATCTTTTCATGGCTTTGTGGCATAATGGCTCCCAATTTTAATAAAAGATCAGGTTGGGTCTACAATTCCCCCCTTTTCTCTTTGTCCCTTTCAAATCTTTGATAGATTATGGGAAGAGCACTGAGGAAATTTTAATCCCTCAGGTAAGAGTCTCCAAATTTTTAGAACTCACCCAAAACCGATCTCGCTGATTTTACCCTTCTTAATTACTTACATTGATAGTCTATTTATCTTTCTCTCCATTGTTGTAAGAAGAGTGGCATCACTAATTTTTTCTTCTTCTGTCCTGAGACAGGGTGACGTGAGTGGGCTCGGCGTGAGGGACATGAGTTGCCTATTAGAAGTCAGTTGAGAGACATGAGTTGCCTTTTAGAAGTCAGTTCGGTTTGAAGTCAGGTTGGGGAAGAACAGGTTGTAAAGTCATCTGTGAATGGGTTCTTCTATGAGTGAAACAAAAACCATGAGTACTGGATAAATGTTGCAGCAGCTACAACATGTCACTGTATAGAAATTCCCTCACCAGTCTTTAATATCCCCAGTTATCAGGACTGTCAACTTAATATTTAACTTTAAGTGTTACAGTTGGCCCTCCCAATAAGACACAATTTAATAATTTAATGTCATCTGATCTTGTAAAATCCTTTTACTAGTATGACCTCTGCGTCTAATAGAGAAACCTTTAATTCTGTTACTCAGGGCTGGATAATCGTACTAGCAAACACCAAGCCTACCTTTGTAGGTTAGGAATATCTGTAGGTCTTAAACTGAAAACTTCTGCCTGTGGCAGCTCTTCTTGATAGTCTCTTTTTATAAGTATTAGGCATTCCTGTGTGAGAATCCTTCTTTGTAGCCTCCAGTCTTACTTGTTTTGGGAGGATAAGATAAAGTGCATACCTTAAAATTTTATTATTATTATTATTATTATTATTATTATTATTATTATTATTATTATTTAATATGCCCAGGAGTGGCTGTATTTTGGTCTTAACTGTCTTTGCTAAGTGTTTAAGATGAAGCAGTCAAACTGACTTTTGTTTCTATCTATTGTTAACAGTCAGCTGAGCTTTTGTGGGAATCAATTCTGGGGAAACTTGAGAGGAGATTCTCAGTTCTGCTAGTGCCATTTGCGCTAGGTGGGTCCAGGTCTTGCTTGACCATTTGGCTTCCCTCAGAAGCATCAGGGATGTCTCCTTTCTCTGATGACTCTCCTCTTTGTAACAAATGCACTGATTGGCTTTCTGTTCTCCAGTGGTCTCATTAATCTCCCTGATCAGGAGGTTATGTGGCTCAGAGTTACAAAGCTCTTTAGAGAAGTCCCCTGTTCCCTGGATTCAGACTGACTCAGAGGGCAAGAGCCAAATATTGGTTTTCTTGGCCCTTTTCATTTAACATTCATTTTAAATCCTAATCTTAAACATCCAGCAAATAAATTTTAACAGCCTTATATTAAGAGTACTGGGCTTTAATGTCTATAACTTTATAATTACCTTTTTATTAATTGGGATCTGTATTATTCTGTCTGTATTGTAGTTGATGACTTATTATCTTGAATAAACCCATGTTGTGTTCTTAAAGCAACGCATTTGTAAAACTAACAGGGAATCTTTAGATCACTTATAAGAAAATTTCAAACTAAAATTAACAAAAGTAAAAATACTTAGTTCGTGTAATATCTTCCCTGAATTTTTTGGCGGAGTTATACATTATATCCCCTGTTTGAGATCCTAGGAATATTGACAATAAAAAAAAACTTTTTAACATAACTTTAAAGAAATATTATCAGACCTACATGTTTCATAGTCATTCTCACATGTAGTAAGATGGGACACACAGCCTTATCTCAGGTAAGGCAGGGCTCTTTATAAATCTTAAGTATTTTAATTCTAAAGCTGATCTTTATTTTTAAATATCTTTTGACAAAGTTTACATAAATTGTTTGAGGTCACATGAACATTAGCTAACACCATATGATATCACATTTAAAACATGAATTAAAGAAATGCTGAAAGTTTTTAACCTTTACAAAGATTAGGCTCTAATTAACTTAAAAATACATTTAAATTGTTCCCCAATGTAAAAAGTAACATAAAAATTTACATATCTTATTGATAACAGGTAAATAAATCCACAATATATTTTTTACCACACAACTTCAGAGCACCAGCTTGATATAATGCTCTTTTAAGGTTTCTACCTTACAGACTTGCATACCTGTAAGATATGAAAACATTAATAGCATAACAATTACATTTATGTTTCTACATTAATCAAGTTTGGCTTTTAAAGAAATGGCAGTACAGTGCTCTAAAATAACAGTTCTTATTTAATCAGTTGTTTAATTTTTATGGTTGCTTGCTCTAGAAAACATAAATCTTAATAAACTCAATGTTATGGGTAAACTTATGTTTTAAGAAATTTTTGCCTCATTAACACATGACTGATTTTTACAATCTTATACAGAGTTTACTAAAAAAAATACAGATCTTAGTAAATCAATCAGATATCTAACTAAAGTACTCATGAATGAGTAATCCCATATCAAATTTACTTTACTTATTTATCAAAAAGTTAGAGAAACGTATTGAACAGTGTAAACCATTTTTATGTTGAAGGAAAGGTACTAGAGCCAAGGCATATTAGACATTTTGTAGATGTTAATATTTTGTTAGATGTTTGAACACCTAGAAAACTTTGTAAGCTTAAATTTAAAGACATTTGTTTTTATCTCTTTATCCAATTTAAATTGAAACATTTAAATCACATGAATTAAAGATCTTTGGATCCACTTTTTAAAATTTGTTTTTATGAGCGCTTTTTTTTATGAGCACTCCTTATATATGTTAATTTATGTATCATATATATGATATACGGACATATGTATATATAGACATACAACACATAACAAAATTGTGCACACATAATAATAGTACAGGCCTCGTAGCATTTCGCAGGTGAAATCTTTATTGCAATGTTTCAAGAAGTCCACAGTTGGTCAAAGATAGAACTGATCAGAAAAACATTAACCTAGGTCTGTATGCTCAAAATCATGAGGTCAAAAAACATAAAGTATCTCAGAAAAAAAATAAGAGTCCTAGAAAAAATGACTTGCCAGTAATTAGAAAATACCATACAATTTACCTTTTTTTCCCTTAGATCTCAAATCAGTCTCCTACAAAGTTTGCAGGCTTCTTTCATTTGCATTTCAACATAAGTCATGGCTGAGGTCTGGAAGGAGCAGGAAAAAAACTGCTATTCTGAACAGACATCTCAGGACTAAGGCATTTTAACCATAATTTTCAGGTTCGGATGTTGAAAATTATGATACAAGTTTAAGATACAATTCACAAAATTTTATATCTTTACATCTTGTTTGGTCAACAGACACCATACTATGATTTACTATCCATGTCCAAATTAATGCACTGGTACACACAGTGACATTTTCCCAGGCTACCCAATTCAAAATTGGTGAAAAAAAAAGACTGTACGATTGGGAAGTTTCTTGCCAACTTGGAAGTAGAGTTCTTCAGTTATCCATCCTAAGTATTTAAGTTCTCTGGCATGAATTATCTGAAATCATAAACTAAACAATTACCTAAACCCGACTTTTAACTGCAAGATTGTGCAATGCTTCAAAAACCCATTCAGATACCAGATTGTTAAAATAAAACATCATCATTTCGACACACATTCAGCTAAGATAATTCCCAAAAAACAATTTATAATATCAACACATTATTGCACATGCCTTAAAGGGCCAGAAACAAAGACACAATACAGACCGAAAGGAGGTCCAGACTATGGCTGTCAGAGAGAACCCTTTAAACCAGAGCAGATAAGAGAAAAATCTCGTACACCAGTGGGACCATAGCTGTCCCCACAAGGGGACCAGATGTTTTCACAGAGGGGCAACCTGAAATGTAAAATAAAGTGTCTCCATGGTGATTTTACTGCATTTAGTGTCCCCTTTTTCTTTTTCTCTTTTTTTAACAAGACAGAGGGTGGCATAATCCTTAGAGTGCAGGGAAGGAAGGAGGTAATTCCCTGAATCAACAGGGCTTTGGCAGCTGCTGGGAGTCCCTCAGTTTCTCCTTTTACATACAGGATTAGCTCCTCTGATTCAGTTCCACACCAAGCATGCTCTATCTCCTAACATTTCAGTAGATAGGTCTCACAAAGTTCTGGGGCGGAGGGGGGGTACAAGATTTGTAACTTAAAGTTTGGTTCCTGAACTTGAAGCCAATTAATACCAATTTAATAATGAGGACTGGGTTTTGAGAAAAAGAAAAAAGGAGGTTTATTGCTTGGCTAACAAAGGAGAAACACAGGGGACTCTGCCAAAGTTGTGACTCTCTTTATATGGAGAAACAAGGGGTTTTAAAGGAGTTTCACTTGTTAACCTGGGAGATACTCTGTTTTTAGGTCCCCAGCAGGCATTTCCCTCTGCAATGGGTGTGCTCCAGGCAGCCAGCTAGGCGCTTCTATCATCCTGCTTCTCAAAGGGGGATAAAGTTCATTGCAGTTCCTTAAAACACAGTCCAAAGGGGTGTCAGGCTTACTCTCTTTATTTCTGATTTTCATGTCCAATATACTTAAGTTTTTACCACCAAAATCACACAACAAAACGAACAAAAACAAACAAACAAAAAAACAAAAAAATAGAACACAGAACACAAATAAACAGAAACCCGGTGGCTAAACACAGAAACAGGGGAACAGTGCAACATCTTGCTAAAGCTCCAGGGTAGGAGCGCGTGCGTGCTCATCGGCACCTCTCTACAGTTCCAGAGGAATTCCCTACAGAACAGAACAGAGGACAGAAAGATTCTCGTTACTGTTCTGCACAGAAGTATATGTGAGCCTCCCCGTGCCACATCTCTGTCATCAGAAGAGATCTCCCTTAACTGGATATCAGATGTTATAAAGGAGCCACTTACCTATGGAGGCGTCCTCCATCAGGTGCTTGCTAATAGTTTTAGTGCAGAGGTTCACTGTAGTGCTCCCTGGACTAAAGGCTCTTTTCCAAATATAAAGAAGATGGACCAAATCAGGCCTTCGTGGAGAGCGGTTCCTTGGTGCCTATGGTTGATATACCATTCTAATTTGTGAAAGTGCCACAGAAAATAGGGTAAGCCTCCTTCTCATGGTACGCTTGAAAGCAACTGTTTGGATAAAGTGGTTGCCAAGGCAGAGACCTAATTCAGTTCCTGAAGGATGTGACCTCACTTCAATGCCTTGGTAATGGAACTCTCTGAACTTGGGATCCAGGAAGCCAGGCACACAGAGTCAGTCTCAGTCCCAGTCCCAGTGTCTCACTTGCTTCAATTTAGCAAGGACAGAGTCAGTCTTTCTTGGTACCTACTGATGTGAGGATGGCCAAATGCCAGGAGTTCTCTGAAGAGGGGCCTTTCCTGAAATAGCAGGTAGTGGCTCACAGCTGGCTCCTGAACACTTCACAAAGTTGGACAAGGAGACCAGATCTGAGAAAGGACACGCCATATTGGGGGAACATAGTATGGCCCAGCAGTCAGAGGATACTCTGGAGAGTGAGAGACCTACTTGGGGAAGGAGGTGCCTTTGTGGGTGTAGATGTGTGTTTGTGGTTTTGTCTCATGTTCTGAGAATAGGCAGGAAAGTCGGTTTGTTTGGTTTGGAGTGAACTGTTTCTAGTAAGTTGTTTCACAAGGCGAGTGTTTCTATGTCTGTGTATCCCACTGTGTCCGTGCTTGTAGACATTAGAAAAGAGAATGCATCAATGGATGTTTCCTGTCAAGAAGAAAGCTTCCCAGCATTCATCCTGCCCAATTTATGAATGCAATAGGGCTTGCCTTATCGATGGGCAACACCTGCTATTTTCCTAAGTTCCTGTTTTCTTCCTGAAATCTAGCCACTCTCCAGAATAGGTTCATGCATTTGCATCCAGGATATGTACCACCTCCAACCACTGTGACATGGACATGTACTGGATAGCTGAAGAGAATGGCAAGCATCTCAGAAAAGTCAGATATCAGTGTGACCCGGAAAGTCTCAGTAGAGAAACCCTGCAAAGGGCCTTTTGATTACCTATTGTTCTGTTGCCCTGAATGTCAGGAAGTTCTTTGCCTCAGGCCACGCTTTTGTGAAGCCTGAAGAAAACAGTTTTCAAATGGAAATGAATGGGCATCACCTGTGGCTCTTTGCTTAAGTGCGTTGTAAAGGGATGTGTCTGAATCAGCCTCTTGGCCCTGTGTGAGCCTGTGGCTTAGATTATCAGCACCTGATGGGTCTAAAGAAAGATCCCATGTGTGGATCCATAATCAAAATGGCCAAAAAAATCAGTCATTGTTGATGAAGTCTCTCGCATTCCTCTGTAAGGTTCCTGACCTCCATCAACTGAGAAAAGGGATCCATTGGGTCAATTGAGTTCTTCAAAGCCCTGCAGATGCTAGCCCATAGGTTCTTGGGTTTTCTTATGAATCCAATTCAAATAAAGACTCTAAACCCCACAGACAGTAGGCCTCAAATTGAAGAACAGAGCTGTATTAATGGCAGGCATATTTGATCACTCCTGGTTCACAGGAAGGGTGTCCAGGCCACTCTGACTTTTGGCAAATGAGGGGAAAGGGAGATTATTTGGGACACTGTCTTGTGCTGCGCCTCTCATGGAATCCTCCTGCCAGAAGTTATGATGAGTGTCTATTTGGAAGAAGATGAGTGCCATTTGGGAGTGTTTTGGTTTTAATTGTGGGCATTTGTGTGGCGGTTGGTAGAGATAATTGGGTCCACCTTGTCTTGAATTTTGGTGTGATTCCCCTTAGAGACTGTGTTTTGGAACTGACCTCTGAGAAGGTACAAGGTCCTGTGTCATTGTATATCTATAATTTTAGGACATCTCTACGGAATGTAATTCAAAGCTAAGAATACCAATCAAGGACCAAATGAACTTCTGGGCTTCAAATCTTACCTAGATTTCTGTTTTCATAGTTATATTGAAAGGTTAATAAAATAGGTACTTGTCACGTCCTGTTTTTCTGTATGCTTAATTAAACACTGTTGAAATCTTGAGAACTGTTTGCTCTTCTTGTTCCCAGAATGTGCTGCCCCCAACTGCCAAACTGCAGAATGTACTCCATCAACCATTTGCACGCAAACCTCCCACTCGCCCTTAACCATCAGTAAACTTCCCTCCCTGCCCTCTCCAAGGAAAATATATAAGCACTTTTTAAGCTGTTCTCAGGGCTCTCTGCTCTATTCAACTGATCTCTGAGCCCTTGCATGCCGGACTCCCAATAAACCCTTTGAGGTTGCATTAGACAATCTCTTGGTGGTCTCTTCCACCGACGCTCACCCGACCTTTACTTCTGGTGGCCCCAGCGAGATCCGGCAGCTGCAGATGAAAGACCCCCAATGGGCTCCTCTGGGGGTAAATAAGGCCCCTCTTTCTGGTTTCAGAATTCAGGTTAGGGTTTGACAAAATGGCTATTGGTAAAGAGCGTGAGCTCTCTCCCACGGTGGCTGACACACATGTCACAGAGCCACAGGCCATGTTCCTGTGGGATGGACTCGGGAAATCGAGGAACCATAGTCTCCTCGACTCAGTGATATTTTCTTTCAGATTTGGAATTGGCAGCCCATCAGGATTTGCCCGCTACTCAGTCCTGGTCTCAGTATTGGACGTCCATTGTCTGTCTTTATTGTCTTGTCTTGTCTGTGTCGTGTGTCTTTGCTTTCACTGTCTGTGTATATTTCATTATGGGACAGAGCACTTCAATGCCTCTGTCCCTGACCCTTAATCACTGGACCAAAGTCTGCTTAAGGGCTCAGATTCTTTCTTTTTCATTAAAACACCAGACCTGGCAGATTCTGTGTCTCAGAATAACCCACCTTTGTAGTCGGATGGCCCCTAGAAAGATGTTTCTACTTCGCACTAATTTTAAAAGTCTGAGATATTGTCTTTCAGCCGGGGCCACATAGCCATCCAGATCAATAGGCATATATCTTAACTTGTCAGGACCTCTGCAAATCTCCTCCTCCATGGGTGAAGCCTTTCCTTGTCCCTGCACCCACTCCTACTCCTTCCCCTACGATTCTATCTCTCAAACTCTCTGCTCCTCAACCTCCACACTCTGTTCTCCCTGAGTCTCAAGACTCTACTCGTCCTTATCCTCTGCCCTTGTCCCCCAACCCCCAAAACCCTGTAAGTAATTCCCCTGCTGCTTACTCAGCCTCTCCACCATTCGAGGAAGCCAGGATGGCCCAGCACCCTCCAGATGACTGTCCAATGGCACACACAGCCCCTCCTTCCCTAGAGGAAGCTGGCCCGGCTAAAAAAACTCAGAGAACTCGCCAACGTTTTCACACCTGCCTACTTGGGATGACTGCCAACAACTCCTAGGGACTCTCTTCACGACAAAGGATTGAGAGGAAAAACCTCCTGGAAGCTAGAAAAAAATATCCTCGGACTTGATGGGCGACCAACACAACTTCACAACATAATCAAAGCCGGCTTCCCCTTAAACCAACCCAACTGAGACCCCAACACCTTTGAAGATAGGGAGCATATGTCCAATTATTGCCAGGCTCTAATAGCGGGTATCCAAGGGGCCGCTAGGTGACCAACTAATTTGGCCATGGTAAGAGAAATTATTAAAAGGCCTGATGAATCTACCTCTATGTTTCTAGAGAGAATTATGGAGGCATATAAGAGATATACTCCTTTCGATCCTCAGGCAGCAGATCAAAAGGCATCTGTCATGATGGCCTTAATTGGGGAAGTTGCCATGGATATTAAAAAAAAAAAAAGGTAAAAGAGAGATTTAGTCAGAGAAGCCAAAAAAATATACTATAAAAGAGAAACAGGGAAAAAGAAAGGGAGCAAAGGGAGGATGAGAGAAGCAAAAGAAAGACTAAGGCATTGACTTAGATCCTGGTCACAACAAGAAAGAGGCCAGAAATTAAGACATAAGGTGACAGGAAGGGATACCTGGGCCCGTGCCAGAGGCCACCCCTGGCCTCAGATCAATGTGCCTACCGTAAAAAAAAGGACACTAGGCCAAAGAGTGCCCTATAAAGAGACAGACACGCCAGCCAGCCATTCTGACTCTGGAGGATGACTAAGAAAGTTGGGGCTCAGATTCCTTCCCCTAGCTCAGGGTAACTTTTGAAGAGTAGGGGACCCCAGTAAACTTTGAAGTGAATACAGGAGCAGTATACTCAGCCCTTAGGGCCCCATTGGGCCGTCTATCAAATAAAAGGTCTGTAGTTCAAAGGGCTAATGGCAGTAAATATCGGGCTTAGACTACTAAGAGGACCATGGACCTGGGGAAAGGAAAAATCCATCACTCCTTCCTAGTAATCCCAGAATGCCCGCACCCATTGATGGGCAGAGATCTGCTCACCAAGCTCTGGGCCAAAATAACTTTTAACCCTGAAAGCCCCCAAAAGAAATTTCTAAATACTTCAGTAAAAACTCCTATAGTCACGGCTGTAACTATATTAGTAGAAGATAAACATCCACTCTTCACACCCCCCAAGACTGATCAAACAGGCAAGCTACCGCAGAAATGGATAACAGATTACCCAGATGCCTGGGCAAAAACTGCTGTGTTAGGCCTGGCCGTGAAACAACCTCCAATAACAGTGGAGTTAAAAACCTCAGCCTCCCCAATCAATGTCAAATAATATCTTCTAAGCATAAAAAGCTAAAGATGGGATAAGGCCCTATATTCAGAAATATCTGGCCTTAGGGGTCCTAAGGCCCTGTCAATTGGCCTGGAACACTCCCCTGTTATTAGAAGAAAAGGCCAAGAACCGGGGACTATCAACCTGTTAAAGACCAAAGAGAGATCAACAACAGAGTGCAGGACATTCACCCCACAGTACCTAATCTGTTCAAACTGCTTAGCACTCTGAACCCTGAGCAGAAATGGTATACTGTTCTGGACTTAAAACAAGCTTTCTTTTGCTTGCCTCTGCATAAAGATAGTCAGTTGCTGTTTGCTTTTGGGTGGGTAGACCCAGAAACCGGAAAGTATAGTCAACTAACTTGGACTAGACTCCCAGAGGGGTTCAAAAACTCCCCCACTCTCTTTGATGAAGCCCTCCACAGAGATCTCAACAATTTCAGAACTACACATCTGAAGTCACCCAGCTTCAATACGTGGATCACCTGCTACTGGCATCCAACACCAAGGAAAACTGAACTGGGACCCAAGCACTATTATCGGAGCTTGCTCAACTCGGGTATAGAGCTTCTGCCAAAATTGCCCAATTTGCCAGCAAGAAGTAATCTTCCATGACTATTTCCTCAGGGGAGGTAAAGGATGGCTCACTGAGCCCAGAAAACAAACCGTTGAGCAGATACCAACCCCATCTTACAGTAGACAACTAAGAGAGTTTCTTGGGATTGCTGGGTTTTGCAGGTTATGGATAAATGGGTTCGCATCCTTAGCTGCTCCTTTATACCCGCTGTTAAAGGGAGATGCCCAATTCCAATGGACCCCTGAGTAACAGGAAGTTTTAGATAACATCTAAGGACACTGACACTGAACGCCTCAACTTTACTGAGCTCAGCCTGCAATTACAGAAAGCCCTACACTAAGTTAAAAATGTACGTCAACTCACTCACCTTGGTTCAAAGAAACTGCAGGCACTCCTGTAGGATTAAGAACAGAGTTTTCCACTAACCAACTCACAGCGAAAGAAAAAAATTGAACCAGTAACAAAAGCCTGTTGGGTCAGTCAATTGTTTAATGCTTACCCTTCCAAGTTTCTTAGAGGAAAGCACCTATGAGGAACCAGACCAGGACAATTCTGGGAAGTGGACATTACTGAAATTAAGCCAGCAAGGTATGGACTTAAATATCTCCTAGTCTTTGTAGATACATTTTCAGGATGGATTGAAGCCTTACACAGACACACACACACACACACACACACACACACACACAGAAAAAAAAAAAAAAAAAACGGCCCAAATGGTTCTCAAGAAGATCCTGGAAGATATTTTTCCAAGATATGGTCTGCCTAAGGTAATAGGGTCTGATAATGGACTTGTGTTCATGGCCCAGGTAAGTCACGTGTGGATTAATTGTAAGTTACATTATGCTTATATACCCCAGAGCTCAGGAGAGGTAGAAAAAATAAATAGAACCACTAAAGAGACCTTAACAAAATTAAGCTTAGAGACTGGCATAAAAGATTGGACTATGCTCCTGCCTTATGCACTGTTTCATGCGAGAAATACTCCCTCAGTTTCTTTGTGTAACCTCACCCCCTATGAAATTCTCTATGATGCCCATCATCCAGTAAGGGATCTAATCCCCAACTCTAAGGCCTAACAATCCCTTCCACACCCCTTGCTTGACAGACTTAAAGCCATTGAAAGAACTCAGTGATAACTGTGGAAACAGCTGGCCACTGCCTACCAACCTGGGGACGAGGGGATTCCACATCAATATCAAGTAAGAGACTTCGTCTACATAAGACAACATCAGGTGTCATTCCTAGAACCCCGCTGGAAAGGAACATACCAGGTGCTACTTATAACACCTACAGCGGTAAAAGTAGACAGAATCACTTTTTGGATCCATGCCTCTCATCTAAAGCCTTCGCTGTGTCCAGACTCTGGTTGGAAACTGGAAAAGACTGGTAACCATTTCAAATTTCGTATTCGCTATGTGGACAAGACTGTAGACTCTCCCCTTGGCCACCAGTACTCCTAACCCTCATCAGCCTGTTCAGCAGTGAAGGCTGATCTCAAATCCTACTAGACAAGAAGTATGGTATATCTCGCATACAGCCCCCTTAGGGACCTGGTGGCTATCTCTCCACCCAGACATTTTTCAGCTTGGTATACGTCTTTCCTATTGAGATAACCCTGATGAAGAGGATCCCACTAAAGTTTCATTAAATCCCTTCCGTTCCATAGATAATTGAAACAAACATTATGGATGCACAGAAACGCGAGCCAGATTCAGGTTGGCTAGCCTAGATTACGATGTATGCCCGGCGGACTATCAAAGCCACAAACAGCCATGGCTGTGTGGGGGAAAAGCCAACTTCTTGTGTAACTCATGGGGATGTGAGCATACAGGGGCTGCCTGGTGGAACCCAAACTCCTCATCACATTCAGTACACAGCATTGGCCATATTACCAATTAGACAACCAAAAGCTATGGCCCCCAGAGGGTTCTCTAGATCCTCAAATTCTGCGTGACATTTTTAACTTCGGCAAGTGCTCAAAAGGGGAAAATTCCCCTATGCGGAATCCTTTTTCCTCCTTCACTCACATCCTGTACTATGCTTCTCCAATAGTTCCTCACCCTCAGTCTTCTGCTCTAGAGTCTCTGCTGTCACTCCCACCTCAGCAACGTGATTTCTCACCTCCAATTACTAGATCAAAAACCCAAACCTCTGCCAGTTCTCAGACCATTGCCCCCTTGCTGAGGTAGCAGGTACCGAGGTACCCCTCCACTCACTCACTCCTCTCTTTTTCTGTCTGTGCCTGCACTAGGTCCCACCAAGTCCTCTAAGAAGCTAAACCAAAGCTCAAACCAGCTGAGAAGAGCCCTCAGACCCCTATCCAAGATGTAATAAAAATGGCCTTTAAAGTTGCTTTGTCATCACTGAAAACAGGTTTCTAAAAATTTAAAGTCCCTCAGGAATTTTTGGAATACTCACTCCCATCTTCACCTCTGCTCTACCTGTTCTACTGCTCAAGTTTTGTTCTAGGAAAATCCCAAACCCCTTTTCCATTATTCTTTTACATCTCATCTTCCTCATTCTCAGATCCACGGAGCTGCTCTCAGCCTCGCCTTCCCAGTCTTCCCCCTCTGTACCAGGTCCATAGATATGTCTTAAATAACCTTCTCCAGAAGTCTTCACCGAGGCTTACATTAGGTCTTTCAGCAAAAGAGTCCCTCTGAAAGAGTTCAATGTAGATAAACTTCCACTTTTCGTGTTGCCCTGTTCTATTTGGCCACTGGCTGGAAAAATCACCACCCCTAAGCTTGACACCGCCTTACTAGGTTTTCACAAAATATGTGAACAAAGCCTCTGGCCTTGAGCTGGGGCTTCACAGAGATGACTACATTTCTAAGATAAAAAAGTTACCAACTGGGCTTCATGGTGACAGCTGGCAGGGAGAAAAAAAAGAGACAAAAAAGCTCTCCCTTTCCAAGGTGTCCTTGAAAAGTTAACTTGCCCAGAACAGAGGAACAAAAACAGAAACAAAAACTGATTTTTGTGAATTTCTACAGACTGTGAACTTCTGATACACTTCCCTTACATGTTGGGTACAAATTCTAAAACTACCAAAACTTGGGGTTCAGGGGATTAATTGATTACAACAGAAGCAATGCCCTCTAAATCCGGATGCAACCAAATAAGGCTGTTTTCCTGTGTGTGGTGCTATCTTAGGTCCCTTTCCTTGTCCATCCCTACAACAGTATAATTCTATACACTTTAACATTATTTATGTTTTCATAAAATGGTCAATATATGTGATTAATTATGTAATGATGCAGATGTTTTCCAGAGTTCTCTATCATGACTTTGGTTCATTTAAAGATCAAATAGGGGGGCATACAACCCGGTTCCAGCGGGAACCTGTATCCCTCACTTTAGCCATCCTATTAGAAATAATAGTTGCTGAAGGGGTGGGCTAGTCCATGAGACACAACAAAGACACAATTAGAAGCAGAAATAGGCCAAAACTTAAAGACATTAAAAACCGACATCACAGCTTTACAGGAATTTTAACCTCTCTCTTTCTGAAGTTGTTTTACAAAGCAGGCGAGTGTTGGACCTCCTCTTCATGAGAGAAAGGTGCCTTTTTGCTTGCATTGAGGGAAGAATGTTGTTTTTGTGCCGACAATACTGGAGTTGTAAAAGAATCTATGAATAAATTAAGAAAACGACTTGAAGAGCGTCAAAGAGAGACAGAGGCCCCAAAAGGGAGGTTTGAGTCTTGGTTCACATAGTGACCTGATTAACTGCGCTTTTATCTGCCATGGCCGGTCCATTAAAATTCCTCATATTATTGCTAACTGTAGGACCCTGTTTGCTCAACCGTGTAGTTTTCTTTCTAAACCAAATCGAACCTGTTATTAATCCTAACCATACACTGTTCTCTCAATCTAATTTTACAGAAGAGCAGGGACAGAATTGGTATTAAAATACAGGAAAATAGAGGATCTTCCACCTGCTGAAAACCTCAAAGGTCCACGTAGAAATGATCCCTGGAGAAGATGTAGGCAAGTATGAAGGACCTGAGAGAGCAAAAGTCTTCCATGGCAAACAACCTGCTCAGGATGAAGGGATGTGTCTGAATCAGCCACTCTCTTCTTAATGTAGAGAAGATGGACCAAAGCAGGCATGTGTTGAGAGCTGCTCCTGCATGCCTATGGTTGACATACCTCTCTGACCTGTGAAAGTGTCACAGGAAGTAGGAGGAGCCTCCCTCTCATGGGAACCTTGGAAGCAACTGTTAGGACAAAGTTGTTGCCAAGGCAGTGACCTCATTCAGTTCCAAAAGGAAGTGACTTCACCTAACTTCCTTGGTGATGGAACTCTCTGAACTTGGAATCCAGGAAGCCAGGCACCCAGAGCCAGTCCCAGTCCCAGTCCCAGTGGTCAAACTTATTTTGATTTACCAAGGAAAGACTCAGTCTTTCTTGGGACCTACTGATGTAAGGATGGCCAAATGCAAGGAAAGCTATGAAGAGGGGCCTTTCCTGAGAAAGCACGCAGTGGCTCACCGCTGGCTCCTGACAACTTCACAGAGTTGGCCAAAAAGACCAGATTTGAGACAGAACAGGCTATTTCCAGGGAACATAATAAGGCCCACCAGACAGAGGACACTCTGGATAGTCACAGACCTACTTGGGGGAAGGAGGTGCCTTTGTGGTGTGGGTGTAGGTTTGTGGTTTTGTCTCATGTTCTGAGAATAGGTATGAAAGGCGGTTTGTTTTGTTTGGAGTGAACTGTTTCTAGTAAGTCGCTTGACAAGGCGAGAATTTCTATGTCTGTTTATCCCACTGTGTCCGTGGTTGTAGACATTAGAAAACAGAATGCATCACTTAATATGTCCTGTCTAGTAGAAAGCTTCACAGCATTCATCCTGCCCTATTTATGAATGGACTGCAGCTTGCCTTATTGATGTGCAACACCTGCTATCTTCCTTAGTTTCTGTTTTATTCCTGAATTCTGGCCACTCTCCAGAATAGGTACATGGTTTTCTGTTTAACATATGTACAACCTCGAAGCTCTGTGACATGACCATGTACTGTATAGCTGAAGGGAATGGTGAGCATCTCAGAAAACTCAGATATCAGTGTGACCAGGAAAGTCTTAGTGGAGAAACCCTGCTTGGGGCCTTTTGTTTACCTACTCTTCTGTTGCCCTGAATGTCAGGAAGGTCTTTTCCGCAGGCCACCACTTTGTGAAGCCTGAAGAAAACAGTTTTCAAATGGAAATGAATGGGCATTACCTGTGGCTCTTTGCTTAATTGCTTTGGAAAGGATGTGTCTGAATCAGCTTATTTACCCTGTGTGAGGCTGTGGCTTAGATTCTCAGGTCCTGATGGATCTAAAGAAAGATCCCATGTGTACATCCAAATCCAAAATGGCCAAAAGAGCAGTCCTTGTGGATGAAGTCTCTCGCCTTCCTCTGTAACTTTCCTGACCTCCATCAAGTCAGATTAGGGATCCTTTGGGTCAAATGAGTTCTTCAAAGCCTTGCAGAGTCTAGCCCATAGTTGCTTGGGTTTTCTCAAGACTCCAATTCACATAAAGAATCCAAACCCCACAGTCATTTGGCCTCAAATTGAAGAAGTGGAGCAGTATTAACGGGAGGCCTATTTAATCTCTTCTGGTTCACAAGAAGGGTGTCCAGGCCACCCTGAATTTAGGCAAATTAGGTGCAAAAGAGCTTATTTTGGACACGGTCTTGGGCTATGCCCCTCATGGAAAACTCCAGCCATAGTGGAGTTTATTGTGAGTGTCTATATGGAAGAAGATGGGCGCCACGTTGGAGTGTTTTGGTTTAAATTGTGGTCATTTGGGTGGCGGTTGGAAGAGATGACTTGGTCCACATGTTCTTGAACTCTGGTGTGATTCCCTTAGAGTCTGAGTTCTTCAACTGACCTCAGAGAAGTATTGCCATGAATAGTGTTGAGATTTTTGGAAGCCAGGCATGAGCATCGCCCTTGGAAACTGAGTTCTAGGCCCAGGGTGGCTTTCCACAGATCACTGAGCCTCTCAGCCAGGATACCACAAATTTTATTCTGAAAGACTTGGCACCCATAGTTGAGAGTCAAAACTCATATGGACCTCACATTGTAGACCTAAATGGGCATAGCATCATATGATCTTTTGGCCACTCTTTGGGAAGCTTTACCTGTGAGTGTTCTCCAGAGATTTCATTGAAATGAGCTTCCTAACCATTTAATGGTTCCTGAAAAAATTGAAACTCACAGTGCCTCCAACTTCATCCTTAAAAAATGGCTAGATAAATACCATGAAATTTTTGAATTTCCCATCTCCAGGTGGCACTGGAAAACCTTTTGATGTCCTGTTGCTGATCATGAATATACCAGACAGTGCCTTGATTGACTGGGTTTCATGTAAATGGTGTAGAACAGAGATGCCAGTAAGTTGGACTTTGTTGAGTAGTAGGTTAGAGCAGTGGTGGGCAGGTATGTGATAAAACATCTGTGGTGGGGCCATGTGGATCTTCCATTGGCTTCCAAATGGCTTGTGACTGACATGGTGCAGCCAGAAGAACCTTCCATGTAAAGGCAAGTTGTTATATGGAGAGGTTTCAGGACATTGTTCAGAATCAGGTTGCTATGGTCAAGGGGGCAAGATATGTGGGATAGGATCCTGGTTCTTGTATCCTCCTGCAAAACCTGACCCACCATACATGACAGAACTTCCTCTTGCATTGTGACCCAGTTGAACTCCTTGTATTTTGTGAAGCAAATACCAAACTCTCAGTGCAGCAGGAAGAAACACCACGAAAATGGAAGATGACCATGTGCCTTCACAGTGCACACCGGCACACATTTAGCCCCCAGTGGCCACAGTTTATCTAAAAAGAGAATTCAGCACTGCTGCCTCATGTACATTGGGAAATAAGAAACCATGTCCTCCAGGTCTCATAGATGCAGACCAAGCTTTTATGGTCTCCCTAGAAAGGAAGCTAAAGCTCTTGACAACAACATATTTTTCAAGTGCCCAACCTCACAGGCAGTTTCTCAAGAAGTCTCTAGGCCAGCAGACCTCCATGTTTGTGGAGTTTTTACCATGTCCCATACTTTTGGAAACTACTCTACCACTTCCAAGGTTGTGACCTCCTGAGCATATTGCATTCCACAAATTTATTCACAGATTTTCTAAATCTTCTCCTCTAATTGTGTCTTACTTGGGGTGAAGGGATTGTCAAGGCATTGTTCTGGTTGAGAGTGGGAATAATTTTGTGTAGCACATATTTACATACACATTGGATTCATTGTTCAATTTTCCATTCGAAATACTGAATCCTTGACACTAACCCATACCCTACTAGACGCTGACTATTAATTCTAATATGATGGAGAAAAATAACCGAAACAGAATAGAAATACTAGCACTTCAGAAGAGGCATGGTGTATAGTTGGTCTTGCCTTTTGCATGATATAGGGTAGGAGTTATAAATCTTGTCAATTTTTTGTTGAAATAGTTCTGCATGTGTTTTTAAAGTTAACACATCTGTGAATTCCTGTCTTCATTTTTCTTTAGCCTATTCAGCACATGTATTTTTATACGCACATATAGAATCCTACCTGGTATCACTCGTATATTCTTGAGAGGTGGCTAACTTGGCAGATACAAAGTGTGAGAAGAGATCACTCCTCATTAATACTTTTGGAACTGAAAATTCAGACTATGAGTGAGCTTCTTAGTTCAAGAACATTATACATAAATCCATGTTCAGTAAAATTAATATTTTTGGATCTGTGGATGATATATATTTCACAATGAATTTTAATTGGCATATATATTGCTACTTTTTAATGTCTCTGTGTGTGTTTTGTGTGTGTGTGTGTGTGTGTGTATATATATATATATATATATATATATATATATATATACTCTCTAGATTTTTCAAAATATAAAATATATGTGTCCTATTATACACTCCCTAAATTCATTCTTGTTCGTGTATGTGGTTTTATATTAAACTTTTCATAAGATTATTTTAAAAATATTCATCCACCTGAAATACATATTTGTTTTCTAGTACTAAAAAGTTACTTCAGTGAATGGTGCAAACAAATATTTATATTTTTACAGTAGCTGACCCACTTTAACATCAATGCAAGTAGATTCCTATGGGACATGATGTGTATTTTGACGTTCATTTTTATTAAACACTGGTACATTACTATTTCTGCAGTTTTTGTACATCATAGAATATACATTTCATCCACAAGTTCACAAATTTAAAGAAATTTGTAACACATTCAATCACTTCCTGCTTCAGAACATATGTATTCCTCCTTGTTTTTGACTGGTCATTTCATGAGACTTCTTTCCAAACACATTATTTTCGATTTCCATAATCAATTTTGAAGCAAAATTCACACACTCTTTATGATAAACCACAACCGTAATATTACCATTAGATGTATTACTGGTTGGAATGAATGTATATATATCAATATATGATTCCTGTGTATTTTCAGATATCAATTCAATCCATTATTTAAAGTTGGAACAAGTTATATTATTTATTCGCAGTATTGTCTATTCATGCATTATCTCTATATTCATACATACATGGTACACCTATATGTACCTCCAATACTAATTTATACCCCTTCAAAATATTGCTCCAAGAAATGGTGCAAGAAAGACTCATGTCACCTGATCTACATATACGTTTTATCACAGTAATATTCTGGCCACAAAATGCAAAGTCACACTTACGATTGTACCAAAGCCTAAAAGGAATGTGAGTATGGGTTATGAAAATCACCCATGTCCACGTTGCCTAATGCTCTCAAATGTCAATCCTATTGGTGACTACATATTTGTTACTTCCTAAGATTATATATTCAATCTCAAGCCTGTTGAAATTGTCTATTGCTATCACTCACTTTATACTTTGCCTGATTTCCTAATGTCGCTATTGATATCTGCTTTCCTACATATTTTCCCCATTTCATCACTGTGACTGACTCTTCACATGTGCTGACATTTACATTTTCTGTCTACCTGAAAACCTATTGCTAAAGAACTATTTGTCCAAATGCTATACTCACACTTTTTTCTAATCCTACCAACTATCTTCCTAATCCTACCGACTCTCCCTCTTTGAATGGTTGTTCTCCTCAACATTCAATCATCCAAGGTATCAGGTCCTATGCCATTGTGTATAGATTTATCTGAGACATCTGTGCAGAACATAATTAAATGCTAAGTATCCCAATCAAGGAGCTAATGCTTTTCTGGGCTTCAAATTTTACCGAGATTTCTGTTTTCATTCATATATTTCACCTATATAATCTTATATATATCGCAGGTTCCCAATACCATTATTCATCCAGCAGAATGATCCTAACCAAAATCAAACATGTTATTAACCGTAACCATACACTGTTCCCTCAATCTAACTTTACAGAATAGCAGGGACAGAGTTGGTCTTACAATACAGGAATGTAGGAGATCTTCAACCTGCAGAGAACCTCAAAGGTCCATGCAGAAATGATCCCTAAAGAAGATGTAGGCAGCTATGAAGGACCTGAGAGTGCGAAAGTCATCTTTCATGACAAAAAAAAAAAAAAAACAGGTCAGGATGAAGGGATGTGTCTGAAGCAGTCTCTCTCTTCTTAATGTAGAGAAGATAGACCAAACCAGGCTTGTGTGGAGAGCTGTTCCTGGGTGCCTGTGGTTGATATTCCATTCTAGCTTGTGAAAGTGTCATAGGAAGAAGGGGCAGGATCCATCTCAGGGACCCTTGGAAGCAACTGTTAAGACAAAGTGGTTGCCAAGGCAGTGACCTCATTCAGTTCTAGACGAAGTGACCTATGTCACTTTCTTGTTGATGGAACACTCTGAACTTGGGATCCAGGAAGCCAGGCACCCTGAGGCAGTCCCAGTCCAAGTACCAGTGGTCTCAAATGTTTGCATTTAAGAAGGACAGAGTCAGTCTTTCTTGGCAACTAAATTGAAGATGGAAAAATGCCAGGAAAGCTCTGAAGAGGGGCTTTACCTGAGAAAACAGCCAGTGGCTCACCGCTGGCTCCTGATAACATCACAGTTTTGGCCAAGGAGACCAGATCTGACATAGCACAGCCCGTTTCGGGGGAACATAGTATGGCCCACCAGTCAGAGGACGCTCTGGATAGTCACAGACCTATTTGGGGAAAGAAGGTGCCTTTGTGGGTGTGTGTGTGTGTGTGTTTTTGATTTTGTCTCATGTTTTGAGAATATGTAGGAAAGTCGGTTTGTTTGGTTTGGAGTGGACTGTTTCTAGTAAGTCCTTTGAGAAGGCGAGTGTTTCTATGTCTGGATATCCCACTGTGTCCGTGGTTGTAGACAATAGAAAAGAGAATGCATCAATAGATGTGTCCTGTCTAGTAGAAATCTTCGCAGAATTCATCCTGTCCAATTTATGAATGGACTGCAGGTTACCTTATGGATGGGCAACACCTACTACCTTCCTACATTCGTGATTTCTTCCTGAATTCTGGCCACTCTCCCATAGGCTCATGGTTTTGTGTTCAAGATATGTATCTCCTCCACAATCTGGGACATGGCCATGTACTGGATAGCTGAAGAGAATGGTGAATATCTCAGAAAACTCAGATATCAGTGTGACCAGGAAAGTCTCAGTGGAGAAAATCTGCTTTGGGATTTTGCTTACCTATTGTTCTGTTGCCCTGAATGTAAGGAAGGTCTTTGCCTAAGGCCCCACATTTCCAATGCCTGAAAAAAACAGTTTTCAAATGGAAATAAATGGGCATCACCTGTGGCTCCTGGCTTAATTGCTTTGCAAAGGGATATGTCTGAATCAGCCTCTTAGTGCAGTTTGAGATTATCACTTAGATTCTCAGCACCTGATGGATCTAAAGAAAGATCCCATGTGTGCATCCAAATCCAAAATGGCCAAAAGAGAAGTCATTGTGATGAAGTCTCTTGCCTTCCTCTGTAAGGTTCCTGATCTCCATCAAGTGATAACAGGGATCTTTGGGTCAACTGAGTTCTTCAAGGCCTGCAGAGGCTAGCCCATAGGTGCTGGGTTTTCTTATGACTGCAAATCACATAAAGAAACTATACCCGACAGTCAGTATGCCTCAAATTGGAAAAGCGGAACAGTATTAATGGCATGCCTCTTTGATCAGTCCTGGTTCACAGGAACGTTGTCCAGGAAACACTGACTTTAGACAAATGAAGGGCAAGGGAGCTTATTTTGACATTATCTTGGGCTGTGTGCCTCATTAAAACTTCCAGCCAAGGTTATGATGAGTGACTATATGGAAGAAAATGAGGGCCATGTGGGAGTGTTTTGGTTTTAATTCTGGTCATTGGTGTGGCGGTTGGAAGAGATGACTGGGTCAACTGGGCTTGAACTCTGGTGTGTTTCCACGTAGAGACTGAGTTTTGAAACTGATCTCAGAGAAGTATTGCCATGAATTGTGTTGGGATTTTAGGAGGCCACGCATGAGAGTCGCCCTTGGAACCTGAGATCTAGGACCAGGGTGGCTTTCCACAAAGAACTGGGAATCTCAGCCTGGATATCACATGATTTTATTCTGAAAGACTTGGCAGCCATAGTTGAGAGTCAAAAGACATAGGACCTCACATTGTATACCTCAATGATCCTGGCTTTTTGTCCACTCTTTGGAAAGCCTTGCCTGTGAGAGTTCTCTAGAATTTTCTTTGAAATGAACTTTCTCAACATTTAATGGTTCCTGAATAATTGAAATCCACAGTGCATCCAACGTCATCCTTGAAAAATGGCTAGATAAATAACACGAAATTTTTGAAATTTCCATGACCAGGTGGAACTGCAGAAACTTTCGATGTCCTGTTGCTTACCATGAGTGTACCAGACAGTGCCTTGATTGACAGGGATTCATGAAATTTGTTTAGAACAGAGAAGCCAGTATTTTGGAGCCTGCTGAGTAGTGGGCCTAGAGCAGTGGTGGAGAGGTGTGTGATAAAACATCATGGTGGGGCCATTTGGATCTGCCATTGGCTTCCAAATGGCTTGTAACTGACAGAGTGCAGACATCAGACCATTATATGTAAAAGCATCTTGTTATATGGCGTAGTTTCAGGGCAATGTTCAGAATCAGGTTGCTATGGACAAGCGGGCAATCTTTGAGAGATAGAAGCCTGGTTGGTGAATTTTCTTGCAGACCCTGACCCACCACACGTGACAGAACTCCCTCAAGCACTGTTTCCCAGTTGAACTCCTTGTATTTCGTGAAGCATGAACCAAACTCCAAGTGCAGCAGCAAGAAACACCACGAAAAGTGGAGGATGACCAAATGGTTTCACAGTCCACACGGGGAGACAATAAGCCCCCAGTGCCCACAGTTTACCTACAAAGAGAGAATTCAGCACTGCTGCCTCGTGTTCATTGGAAAATAAGAAATGTTGTCCTCCAGGTCTCATAGATGCAGACCCAGCTTTGAGGGTCTCACTACAAAGGAAGCTTAACTCCTGACAACAACCTATATTTCAGTGCCCAATTTCACTGGCAGTTTCTCAAGAAGTTTTAGGCAAGCAGAGCTTCATGTTTGTGGAGTGTGTACCCTGTCCTTACTTTTGGAAACTCCTATTCCACCTCCAAGTTTGTGCACTCCTGAACATTTTCTATTCCAGAAATGTAATCACAGATTTTGTAACTCTTCTACTCTAATTGTGTCTCCCTTGGGGCGAAAGTAATGACAAGGCATTGTTCTGGATGAGAGTCAGAAGATTAATTTTTCTATTTTCCATTTGAAATTCTGAATCCCTGACACTAACCCATATTCTACTAGACTCTGACTACTAATCCAAATATGATGGAAGAAAATAACCCAAACAGTACATAAATACTTGCAGTTCAGAGTTGGACTTGCCTTTTGCATGTTAAAGGGTAGGTGTTATAAATCTATTCAATATTTAATTGAAATAGTTCTCCATGTGTTTTTAAAGTTAACAAATATGTTAATTACTGTCTCCCATTCTCTGGAGCTTATTCAGCACATGTATTTTTATATGCACCAATAGAATCCTACAAGGTATCACACGTACATCCTTGTGAGGTATATGACTTAGCAGATACAAAGTGTGAGAAGTGATCACTCCTCCTAAACGCTGTTGGAACTGAAAATTCAACCTATGGGTGAGCTTCCCAGTGGAACAACATTATACATAAACCCATGTTCACTAAAATGAATGTTTTTGCATCTTTATGATATATATTTCATGATGAATTTCGATTGGCATATATATTGCTACTTTTTAATGTCTGTGTTTGTGTGTATGTGTGTGTGTGTGTGTGTGTATATATATATATATATATATATATGTATATATATATATATATATATGTATGTATATATATATATATATATATACTCTCCATATTTTTAAAAATATGAAATATATGTGTCTTATATACACTCCCTAAATTCATTCATGTTCATGTATGTGGATTAATAATCAACTTTTCACAAGATTATTCTTAGAAATATTCATCCACCCGAAATACATATTTGTTTCCTAGTACTGAAAACTAACTTCAGTAAAAGGTGCATACAAATCCTGATATGTCTACTTTAACTGACCCAGTTTAACATCAATGCATGTAGGTTCCTATGAGACATGATGTGTAATTTGACATTAATTTTTATTCCACACTGGTACATTACTATTTCTTCAGTTTATGCACATCTCAGTATATATATTTTATTCACTAGTTAACAAATTTATAGGCATTTGTTTCACTTTCAATCACTTCCTGCTCCAGAACACATGTATTCCTCTATGTTTCTTGACTGGTCTATTCATGAGACTTTTTTCCAAATATATTATTTTCGATTTCCATAATCAATTTTGAACCAAAACTCACACACCCTTCATGATAAACCATAACCCTAAGATTATCGTTAGACATATAACTGGTTGGAATGAATGATTGCATATCAATATAAAATTTCTTATAAATTTTCAGATATTTATTCAATCCATTATTTAAAGTGGATCCAGTTATATTATTTATTCACAGTATGGTCTATTCATGCATTATGTCTATATTCATTGAAACAGGGTTCACCTATTTGTACCCCCATACTAATTTGTAAGTCTTCAAAATATTGCTCCCAGAATTGGTGGAAGAAATACTCTTTTCACCTGATCTACATACACATTTTATTACAGAAATATTCTGGACACAAAAAGCAAAGGTCACACTTACAATTGTACCAAAGCGTAAATGGAAAGTGAGCATGGATTACTAAAAAATCCATGTCCAGGTTGCCTAATGCTCTCAAATATCAATTCTATTTTTGACTACATATTTGTTTCTTCTTAAGATTATATATTCAACTTCAAACCTGTTGAAAATGTCTAACCCTATCACACAATTTATACTTTGCTTGATTTCCTAATGTCTCTATTGATATCTGCTTTCCTATATTTTTCCCCAGTTCATCATTGTGACTGACTCTTCACATGTGCTTACATTTACATACACTCTCTACCCGAAATCTTATTGCGAAAGAACTTTTGGTCCAAATCCTATACTCACTCTTGTTTCTAAACCTACCAACTACCTTCCTAATCCTACCGACTATCAGTTTTTGACTGGATGTTCTCTTCAACATTCAATATCCAAGGTACAAGGTACGATGCCAGTGTATATTGATTTATCTGAGACATCTGTGCTGCACATTACTCAAAGCTAAGTATCCCACTCAAGTCCCCAATGCCCTTCTGGGCTTCAAATCTTACCTAGATTTCTGCTTTCATACTTATGTTTCACATATATACTCTTGTAAATATCGCATTTTGCCAATACCATTATTCATCCCGCAGAATGATTTGTAACCCAAATTGAACATGTTATTAACCCTAACCATACACTGTTCCCTCAGTATAACTTACTTAAGAGCAGGGACAGTGTGGGTCTTACAATATAGGAATGTAGATGATCTTCCACCTGCTGAGAACATCAAAGATCCATGGAGAAATGATCCTTGCAGAAGATATAGGCAGTTATGTAGGACCTGAGAGAGCAATAGTCATCTTCCATGGCAAACAACCTGGTCAGGATTAATTGATAGTCTGAATCAGCCTCTCTCTTCTTAATGAAGAGAAGATGGACTGAACCAGGCCTCTGTGGAGAGCTGTTCCCTGGTGCCTATGGTTGATATACCATTCTAACTTCTGAATGTGTCACAGGATGTTGGGGCAGCCTCCATCTCATGGGAACCCTGGATGCAACTGTTAGCACAAAGTGGTTACCAAGGTAGTGACCATATTCAGTTCCTGAAAGAAGTGACCTCACTTCACTTCCTTGGTGATGGAATTCTCTGAACCTGGGATCCAGGAAGGAAGGCACCCAGAGCCAGTCCCACTCCCAGTTCCAGTGGGCTAACTTGTTTGCTTTTCCCAAAGACATAGTCAGTCTTTCTTGGTACCTACTGATGTGAGGATGGCCAAATGCCAGCAGAGCTCTGATGAGGGGCCTTTCCTGAGAAAGCAGGTAGTGGCTCACCTTTGGCTCCTGACAACTTCACAGAGTTGGACAAGGAGACCAGATCTGAAACAGGACAGGCCATTTAGGGGGAACATAATATGGCCCACCAGTCAGAAGACACTCTGGATAGTCACAGACCTATTTGGGGGAAGTAAGTGCCTTTGCCGTTGTAGGTGTGAGTTTGTGGTTTTTTCTCATGTTCTGAGAATAGGTAGGAAAGCTGGTTTGTTTGGTTTGGAGTGGACTGTTTCTATTAAGTCGTTTGACATGGTGAGTGTTTCTAGGTCTGTGTATCCCACTGTATCCGTGGTTGTAGACATTAGAAAAGAGAATGCATCAATGGATGTGTTGTCTCTATTTGAAAGCTTCCCCGCATTCATACTGCCCAATTAATGAATGGACTGAAGCTTGCCTTATGGATGGGCAACATCTACTATCTTCTAAAGTTCCTGTTTTCTTCGTGAATTCTGGCCACTCTCCAGAATAGGCTCATGGTTTTGTTTCCCAAATATGTAACACCACAAGATTCTGTGACATGGCCATGTACTGGATTTCTGAAGGGAATGGAGGCATCTAAGAAAACTCAGATTTCAGTGTGACCAGTAAAGTCTCAGTGGAGAAACCCTTCTTTGGACCATTTGCTTACTTCTATTTCTATTACCCTGAATGTCAGGAAGGTCTTTGCCTCAGGCCACCCCTTTGTGTAGCCTGAAGAAAACTGTTTTCATATGGAAATGTATGGACATCACCTGTGGCTCTTTGCTTAATTGATTTGGAATGAGATGTGTCTGAATCAGCCTCTTGTCCTTGTATGAGGTTGTGGCTTTGATTCTCAGCACCTGATGGATCTAAAGAAAGATCCCATGTGCTTCCAAAACTAAAATGGCCAAAAGAGCAGTCATTGTTGATGAATATTTTTGCCTTCTTGTTTTAGGTTCCTGACCTCCATAAAGTGAGAATAGGGATCCTTTGGGTCAAATGAGTTCTTGAAATCCCTGCAGAGGCTAGCCCATATTTGCTTGGGTTTTCTCATGACTCCAAATCACATAAAGAATCTATACCCTACAGCCAGTAGGCCTCAAATTGGAGAAGTGGAACACTTTAACAGCAGGAATATTTGATCATTCCTGGTTCACAGGAAGAGTGTCCAGGCCATCATGATTTTAGGCAAATGAGGGGCAAGTGAGCTTATTTGGGCTCATAGAAACCTCCAGCTGGAGGTTATGATGAGTGTCTACATGGAAGAAGATGATGGCCCTGTGGGAGTGTTTTGATTTTAATTGTGGTCATTTTTTGGCGGATGGAAGGGATGACTGGGTCCACCTGGGATTGAACTCTGGTGTGATTCCCCTTAGAGACTGAGTTCTGAAACTGACCTCAGAGAAGTATTGCCATGAATTGTGTTGGGATTTTAGGAGGCCACGCATGAGACTCACTCTTGGAAACTGACATCTAGGCCCAGGGTGGTTTCCACAGAGGCCTGAGAATCTCAGCCAGGATATCACATGATTTTATTCTGAAAGACTTAGCACCCATATTTGAGAGTCAAAACACACATGGACCTCACATTGTAGATGTCAGTTGGCCTGGCTTTAGGAGACCTTTTGGCAACTGTTTGAGAAGCATTGACTGTGAGAGTTCTCCAGAGCGTTCATTGTAATGAACTTTCTCAACACTTAATGGTTCCTGAATGAATTGAAACCCACAGTGCCTCTAACTTCATCCTTGAAAAATTGCTAGATAAATACCATGAAATTTTTGAAATTCCCATGACCAGGTGGCACTGCAGAAACTTTTGATGTCCTGTTGCTGATCATGTGAATACCAGACAGTGCCTTGTTTTTGACTGGGTTTCATTAAAATGGTGTAGAACAAGAGAAGCCAGTAATTTGGAGCCTGCTGAGTAGGGGGCCTAGAGCAGTGGTGGGCAGGTGTGTGATAAAACATCATGGTGGGGCCATGTGAATCTGCCATTGGCTTCCAAATTTTTTGTGACTGATATAGTGCAGACATCAGACCCTTATATGTAAAGGCATCTTGTTAAATGGAGAGTTTTCAGGGCAATATTCAGAATCAGGTTGCTATGGTTATTGGGGCAAGCTATGTGGGATACAAGCCTGGTTGGTGCATTCTCCTGCAGACCCTGACCCACCACACGTGACAGAACTCCCTCCAGCACTGTATCTCAGATGAACTTTTTATGTTTTGTGAAGCAAATACCAAATTCCCAGTGCAGCAGCAAGAAATACCACGAAAAGTGGAGGATGACCAAATGTCTTCACAGACCCCACTGGGAGACACTTAGCTTCCAATGGACACAGTTTAGCTACAAAGAGAGAATTGAGCACTGCTGCCTCATGTTCATTGGAATATAAGAAACCATGTCTTTCGGTTACATAGATGCAGACCCAGCTATGATGGTCTCACTACAAAGGAAGCTAAAGCTCATGACAACAACATATATTTCAAGTGCCCAACCTCAGAAGCCGTTTCCCAAGAATTCTTAGGCCAGCAGAGCTCCTTTTTGTGGAGTGTTTACCCTGTCCTTTACTTTTGGAAACTCCTCTACCACCTCCAAGGTTGTGAACTCCCGAGCATATTCCATTCCATATATGTATTCATAGATTTTCACACTTTTCTACTCTAATTGTGTTTTACTTGGGGCGTAGGTAATGTCAAGGCATTGTTCTGGATGTGAGTGGGAAGATTTTTGTGTAGCACATATTTACATACACATTGGATTCATTTTTCAATTTTCCATTTGAAATACTGAATCCCTGACACTAACCCATACCCTACTAGTCTCTGACTAATAATCCTAATATGATGGTGAAAAATAAGCCAAAAAGAGAAGAAACACAAGCAGTTCAGAGGACGCATTGTGTATAGTTGGAATTGCCTTTTGCATTATATAATGTAGGAGTTATAAGTCTAGTCAATTTTTTTGTTGAAATAGTTCTAAATGTGTTTTTAAAATTAGCAAATATGTGAATCCCTGTCTCCCTTTCTCTGTAGCCTATTCAGCACATGTATTTTTATATGCACATATAGAATTCTACCTGATATCACTCGTATACACTTGTGAGGTGGCTGAATTGGCAGATGCAAATTGAGAGAAGAGTTCACTCCTCCTAAACGCTGTTGGAACTGAAAATTCAACCTATGGGTGAGCTTCCTAGTTGAAAAACATTATACATGAATCCATGTTCAGTAAAATGAACATTTTTCGATCTGTGGATTATATACATTTCATGATGAATTTCTATTGGCATATATGTTGCTACGTTTTTTTTCTTTTATTGGTTGCTCAAATCATTACAAAGCTCTTGAATATCATATTTCATACATTAGATTCAAGTGGGTTATGAACTCCCATTTTTACTCCAAATACAGATTGCAGAATCACATTAGTTACACATCCATATTTTTACATAATGCCCTATTAGTTACTGTTGTATTCTGCTACCTTTCCTATACTCTACTATCCCCACTCCCCTCTCTTCCCATCTTCTCTCTCTACCATACCTACTGTAATTCATTTCTCTCCTTGTTTATTTTCCCACAACCTCTTATATGTAATTTTGTGTAACAATAAGTGTCTCTCTCCATTACCATGCAATTTCCCTCTTCTCTCCATTTCCCTCCCACGTCATGTTTCTGCTTAATGTTAATCTTTTCTTCATGCTCTTCCTCCCTGCTCTGTTCTTAGTTGCTCTCATTATATCAAAGAAGACATTTGGTAATTGTTTTTTAGGGATTGGCTAGATTCACTAAGCATAATCTGTTCAGTGCCATGCATTTCCCTGCAAATTCCATGATTTTGTCATTTTTTAGTGCTGCGTAATTCTCGATAGTATATAAAAGTCACATTTTTTTATCCATTCATCTATTGAAGGGCATCTGGGTTGGTTCCACAGTGTAGCAATTGTGAATTGTGCTGCTATGAAAATCCATGTGGCAGTATCCCTGTAGTACGCTCTTTTAAGGTCTTCAGGGAATAGTCCGAGAAGGGCAATAGCTTGGTCAAATTGTGCTTCCATTCCCAGCTTTCCCAGGAATCTCCATACTGCTTTCCAAATTGGTCGCACCAGTTTCAGTCCCACCAGCAATGTACAAGAGTACCCTTTTCCCCACATCCTCGCCAGCACTTGTTGTTGTTTGACTTCATAATGGCTGCCAATCTCACTGGATTGAGATGGTATTTTAGGGTGGTTTTTATTTGCATTTCTCTTACTGCTAGAAATGGAGAGCATTTTTTTCATGTACTTGTTAATTGATTCTATGTCCTCCTCTGAGAAGTTTCTTTTCAGGTCCTTGGCCCATTGGGTTATTGGTTATCTTATTGTCTAATTTTCTAAGTTCTTTGTATACTTTGTATACTCTGGATATTAGGGCTCCATGTGAAGGGTGAGGACTAAAAATTTGTTCCCATGATGTAAGCTCCATATTTACCTCTCTTATTGTTTCTCTTTCTGAGAAAAAATAATTCAGTTTAAGTAAGTCCCATTTGTTGATTCTTATTATTAACTCTTGTTCTATGGGTGTCCTATTAAGGAATTTGGAGCCTGACCACACAATACGTAGATCGGAGCCAACTTTGTATTCTATCAGACGCAGAGACTCTGATTTGAATCTAGCTCCTTGATCCACATTGAGTTAACTTTGGTGCATGGCGAGAGGAGGGGATTCAGTTTCATTTTGTTGCATATGGATTTCCAGTTTACCCAACACCATTTGATGAAGATGCTATCCTTCCTCCATTGCAGGCCATTAGCTCCTTTATCAAATATAAGATAGTTGTAGCTTTTTGGATTAGTTTCTGTGTCCTCCATTCTGTACCATTGGTCCACCCGCCTGTTTTGGTACCAGTACCATGCTGTTTTTATTATGATTGCTCTGTAATATAGTTTGAAATCTGGTATCGCTATTCTGCCTGATTCACACTTCCTGCTTAGAATTGCTTTTGCTATTCTGGGTCTTTTATTTTTCCATTTGAATTTTATGATTGCTTTATCTATTTCTACAAAAAGTTTCTATGGGATTTTGATTGGCATTGCATTAAACCTATAGAGAACTTTTGGTAATATCACCATTTTGATGATGTTAGTTCTGCCTATCCATGAACACGGTATATTTTTCCATCTTCTAAGATCTTATTCTATTTCTCTTTTTAGGGTTCTGTAGTTTGCATTATATAAATCTTTCACCTCTTTTGTTAGGTTCATTCCCAAGTATTTAATTATTTGAGGAAATTGGGAATGCAGTGTTTTGACTCATTTTTGTTTCAGAAGTTTTGTCGCTGATATACAGAAATGCCTTTGATTTATTCATGTTGATTTTGTATCCTGCCACATTGCTGCATTCATTTATGAGTTCTAGTAGTTTTTTCTGTAGACCCTTTTGGGTCTTCTATGTATAGAATCATGTCATCTACAAATAGTGATAATTTAAGTTCTCCTTTTCCTATTTTTATGCCTTTAATGTCTTTCATCTCTCTAATTGCTCTGGCCAGTTTTTGGAGAACTATATTGAATAGAAGTGGTAATAGAGGACATCCCTGTCTTGTTCCAGATTTTAGAGGGAATGCCTTCAATTTTTCTCCATTCAGAATGATGCTAGCCTGAGGATTAACATAGATAGCTTTTACAATGTCGAGGTAAGTTCCTGTTATCCCTAGTTTTTAAAATGTTTTGAACATAAAGAAATGCTCTACTTTGTTGAATGGTTTTTCTGCGTCTATCGAGATGATCATATGGTTCTTGTCTTTAAGACTATTGATGTTGTGAATAACATTTATTGATTTCCATATATTGAACCCTCCTTGCATCCCAGGGATGAATCCAAGTTGATCATGGTGCACGATTTTTTTGATGTGCCTTTCTATCCAATTCGCCAGAATTTTAATGAGGATTTTTGCATCTAGGTTCATCAGAGATATTGGTCTGTAGTTTTCTTTCTTTGAGGTGTCTTTGTCTGGTTTCAGAATCAGGGTGATGTTGGCCTCATAGAATGAATTCGGCAGAGCTCCCAGTTTTTCTATTTCCTGAATAACTTGAGAAGTATTGGTATTAATTCTTCTTTAAAGGTTTTGTAAAACTCTGCTGTATACCCATCCGGTCCTGGGCTTTTCTTGGTTGGTAGTCTTTTGATTGCTTCTTCTACTTCATCCATTGATATTGGTCTGTTTAAATTGTGTGTTTTCTCCTGACTCAGTCTGGGCAAATCATATGACTTAAGAAATTTATCGATGTCTTCACTATTTTCTATTTTATTGGAATACAGGTTTTCAAAATAATTTCTAATTTTCTTCTTTATATATGTAGCATCTGTTGTAATATTGCCTTTTTCATCCCGAATGTTAGTAATTTGATTTCTCTCTCTTCTTCTCTTCGTTAGCATGGCTAAGGGTCTGTCTATCTTATTTATCTTTTTGAAGAACCACCTTTTAGTTTTGTTAATTTTTTCAATAGTTTCTTTTGTTTCAATTTCGCTATGATTTTAATTATTTCTTGCCTTCTGCTACATTTGCTGTTGTTTTCCTCTTCCTTTTCTAAGGCTTTGAGATGAAGTGTGAGCTCATTTATTTGTTTTTCTTTTCTATTTTGAGGAATGACCTCTAGGCGATGAATTTACCCCTTAAAACTTCTTTTCATTGTACCCCATAGAATCTGATATGTTGTGTCTGTATTTTCATTTATCTCTAAGAATTTTTTGATTTCCTCCTTTATGTCTTCTGTAACCCATTGATCATTCAGTAACATATTCTTCATTTTGGATGTGATGTATGATTTTTTCTTCCTTCTTTTATCATTGGTTTCCAGTTTCATTCCATTATGATCACAAAAAATTCATGGTATTATCTCCTCCCCTTTATATTTACTGAGGGTTGCCCTATGGCATAACATATGGTCTATTTTTGAGAAGGATCCATGTGCTGCTGAGAAAAAAGTATATCCACTTGATGATGGTTGATATATTCTATATATGTCAGTTAAGTCTAGGGTATTGATTGCGATATTGAGTTATATAGTTTCTTTTTTCAACTTTTGTTTGGAGGATCGTTCCAATGGTGAGAGAGGTGAGTTGAAGTCACCCATAATTATTGTATTGTGGTCTATTTGATTCTTTAACTTGAGGAGAATTTGTTTTATGAACATCGCAGCACCATTATTTGCTGCGTGAATATTGATAATTGTTATGTCTTGTCGGTGAATGGTTCATTTTAGCAGTATATAATGTCCTTCTTTATCCCTTTTGATTAAATTAGTCTTGAGGTCGATTTTATTCGATAGGAGGATGGCCACCCCTGCTTGCTTACGAGGACCGTGTGCATGGTATAAATTTTCCCAATCTTTCACCTTCAGCCTGTGTATGTCTTTTCCATTCAGATGTGTCCCCTGGAGGCAATATATTGTTGGATTTTTTTTTTTATTTCAAGTTACAAGCCTATGTCACTTTATTCGAGAGTTTAAGCCATTTACTTTTAGAGTTACTATTGATATATGGTTTGTACTGCCACCCATGTTTGCTTATATCTTTTTTTTAAATTAGTTTGTTTCTCCATGATTAGCTTTTCCCCCGCCCTCTGTCATTACTGAGGCACTTCTCACTCATGGTTTTCGTTGTTGATTTTCATTTCTTCCTCGTGTAGTGTTTTGCTCAAGATGCTTTGCAATGCTGGTTATCTGGCTGCAAATTCTTTTAGGTTTTGTTTATCATGAAATATTTTTATCTCGTTGTCTTACCTTAAGCTTAATTTTGCTGGATACATAATTCTTGGTTGGCATCCATTGTCTTTCAGTGTTTGAAGTACGTTGTTCCAGGATCGTCTCACTTCCAGCATCTATGATGAAAAATCCATTGTTAACCTTTTTGGTTTACCCCTGATTGTAATGATTGTAATCTGCCTCCTTTCTCTGGTAGCTTTTAATATTTTCTCTTTGTTCTGTATATTGGATATCTTCATAACAATGTGTCTTGGCATTGGTCTACTGTGATTTTGTGTGCTCGATGTCCTGTAAGCATCTACAATTTGTTTATCCGTTTCCATTTTTATTTCTGGAAAGTTTTCTGTAATTATTTCATTCAGCAGGTTTCTCATTCCCTTGGTTTGAATCTCTGTACCTTCCTCTATCCATATGACTCATTGGTTTTTTTTTTATGTTATCCCATATCTCTTGAATGTTTTCTCATAATTTTTTACAGCATTTCTTTGTTGGCTACACTTTTTTCAAGATGATATATTTTGTCTTCATTCTGTCTTCTACTTGCTCTACACTGTTAGTGATACTCTCAATTGAATTTTTAATTTGGTTTATCATTTCCTTGATTTCTAGAATTATTGTTTGATTTTTCTAATAATCTCTATCTCCTGATAAAGATGCTTAATTTCTTATTTTATCTGTTTATGTAATTTATTTTCAATGCGTTCTATCACTGTTTGTTTTTGCTGTCTCGTATCCTCTTTAAGGTTCCATTCCATCTGTCTAAGGTATTCCTTGAGTTCTTTATATGACCATGTTTCTGATGACTCTAGGTGCTCTTGAATATTTAGGCTGTCCTTCATTGTTCGTACTCCTTTTCTTCCTTGCTTTTTTATGCTTCTCATGTTACTTCTCGTTCTGTTTGACTACTGAGTTACTGCTTACTCTTATAAATTTATTTGATGCTTGGGAGGAAAGATATTAGAAGGGAAGGGAGAAGTCACTAAAGAGAATGAGAGTAGGCAGGTAGAATTCAAGAAAGGGGGAATAAAAAAATTGAAATGAAATGAAAAGACAAAAAAAAATAGAAAATAAAGAAAGAAAATTTTAAGTAATAATGATGATTAAAAAATTGAAAATTAAAATTTAAAATAATAATATTAATAATAATAATAATAAAATAAAAGAAATTAAAAAAATAAAAACATTTAAAAAAGTTAAAGAACAACAACAACAAAAATGAAAATGAAAGAAAAAGAAAAAAATACAAATAAAAAAATAGTAATAATACATGCAGTCCTAGAGTTCAATTAACTTCTCTTCCAGTAGGTGGAGCTGTGCGCACTGGGCCAAGCTTCTCCTCTCAATAAGTGGGAACCAATCACTGTGCAGCAGCTCTTCCTCCCAGACTGGGCGGGTCTCCAACCCTGAGTGCCTAGGGCCTTCTCTTGTGCTTCCTCAAGCCAGGCCCCACTCACCTGTGACGCTCACCACAATACTGGTTACAAGCCAGGCCTCTGCTCCTGGTAGCCCTGTTTCCATGAACGCCTGGGCACACTCTCCTTGATTGCCTCCCTCAGACCCTAAGTTTGTAGAGCTTGGGGCTGAGAAACCCCAGCGAATTTGCTTGCCCTTCGGGAGCCATGGCCCCGGTAGGTGGTGTAAGAGACCTCAATTGTCAGCACTGGTGGGAGCGGTAGCTGGCAATTACACGCCTCGAGTCCCGAGCCAATCCTGATTCCCTAGGTCTGGGTATCGCTCTCCTTGGAGAGCTGGGAGGGACCATTACGGCAGAGGTGGGAAGGGCCCTTGAGGTTTCCCTGCGGTGTTGAGAGAGATGGCAATGGGATAACACACTTGTCGCACTGGTTTCAATGAAGTTATCTCCTCCGACTGTGACGTCAGTTCGCTGCCATGGTGGTATCCCATTAAAATGGTGACCGTTCGTTCCCTTTGCTGGGTGACCAATGCAACAGGTGGGTCCTGACTATCTCTCCCAAGCCCCATTTCAATCCTGTGGCCACTGCCTATGAAGGCTCAGTTGGATTTTAACTCTGTCAATTCCGAAAGCCCGACCAATTATTTCAGCGGGAATGTTAGTGCTGAGTCACAAAAACCAGATGAATCTAAGCTTGAATGCAGCCAATCCGGGCTTTGTGTGTGTTCTGAGGGGCCCAGACTGTTCGCCCCAGATTCACAACAGGTCAATATTGCCTAGTGATTCTGAGCAAACAGCATTTAGACAGTTTACGACTCCCTATGCCCGCGCAGCTGAAGAGATCAGAGACTTGAATTCTCCATGCCTGCCTTCATAATGGATCTCCTGTATTGCTACTTTTTAATATCTGTGCATTTGTGTGTGTGTGTGTGTATATATATATATATATATATATATATATATATATATATACTCTTTAGATTTTTCAAAATATGAAATATATGTGTCTTATTATGCACTCCCTAAATACATACATATTCATATCTGTGGATTTATAATCAACTTTCAACAAGATTATTTTCAGAAATAATCATCCACCTGAAATACATATTGTTTCCTAGTACTGAAATCTAAATTCAGTGAATGGTGCATACAAACCCTAATATTTCTACAGTTACTTAGCCAGTTTAAAATGAATGCAAGTAGATTCCTAGGGGACATGATGTGTATTTTGACTTTCATTTTTATTCAACACTTGTACGTTACTATGTCTTCAGTTCATGCACATGATGGGATATATATTTCAGTCACAAATTAGAAAATTTATAGGCATTTGTTTCACGATCAATCACTTCCTGATTCAGAACACATGTATTCCTCCATGTTTCTTGACTGGTCTTTTCATGAGACTTCTTTCCAAACATATTATTTTTGTTTAACATCATCACGTGTAAAGCAAAACTCAAACACCATTCATCATAAACCATAATCCTAATATTACCATTAGATATATAACTGGTTGGAATGAATGATTGTATATCAATATAAGATTTCTTATATATTTTCACATATCAATTCAATCCATTATTTAAAGTGGAATCAGTTACGTTATTTATTCATTGTATGGTCTATTCATGCATTATCTCTATATTAATAGACACAGGGTACACCTCTTTGTACCCCTAATACTAATGTATACGTCTTCAAAATATTGCTCCCAGAAATGGTGAAAGAAATACTCATGCCACCTGATCTACATATACATTTTATCACAGTAATATTCTGAACAAAAAAAAAAAACATAAAAATGTCACACTTATGATTGTACCAAAGCCTAAAAGTAAAGTGAACGTGGATAACTAATAACATCCATGTCCAGGTTGCCTAATGCTCTCAAATGTCATTCCCATTCATGACGAGATATTTGTTTTTTCCTATCATTATGTATTCAAACTCAACCCTGTTGAAAATGTCTAATCCTATCACTCACTTTATACTTTGCCTGATTTCGTAATGTCTCTATTGACACCTGCTTTCCTACATATTTTCCCCAGTTCATCATTGTGACTGACTCTTCACATGTGCTGACATTTCCATTCACTCTCTAAACGAAACCCTATTGCTAAAGAAGCTTTTTATTCCAAATCATATACTCACTCTTCTTCCTAAACCTACTGACTATCTTCCTAATCCTACTGACTATCCCTTTTTGACTGGATGTTCTCTTCTACATTCAATCATCCAAGGTACAAGGTCCTATGCCACTGTATTTCGATTTAACTGAGACAACTGTACAGAACATAATTCAACACTAAGTATCCAAATAAAGGGCCCAATGCCCTTCTGGGCTTCAAATCTTTCTTAGATTCCCGTTTTCATACATATATTTCACGTATATATTCTTATAAATATCGCAGGTTCCCAATCTCATTATTCTTCCTGCAGAATGATTCCTAACCCAAATCAAACATATTATTAACCGTAACCATACACTCACTTTGCAGGAGAGCAATAACAGTGTGGGTATTAAACTACAGGAATCTAGGGGATCTTCACCTGCTGAGAAACTCAAATGTTCATGCAGAAATGATCCCTGGTGAAGATGAAGGTAGCTATGAAGTACCTCAGAAAGCAAAAGTCATCTTCCATGGCAATCATCCTGGTCAGGATGGAGGGTTGGGTCTGAATCAGTCTCTCTCTTCTTAATGTATAGAACATGGACCAAACCAGTCCTGTGTGGAAGCTGTTCACGGATGCTTATGGTTGATATAACATTCTAACTAGAGAAAGTGTCCCATGAAAATCAGTACAGCCTCCACCTCATGATACTTTTGGAAGCAACTGTTAGGACAAAGTGGTTGCCAAGGCAGTGACATCATTCATATCCTGAAGGAAGTGATCTCACCTCACTTCCTTGGTGATGGAACTCTCTGAACTTGAAATCCAGGAAGCCAGGCACCAAGAGACAGTCCCTGTCCTAGTCCCAGTGGTCTGACATGTTTGGATTTACCAAGGACAGAGTCAGTCTTTCTTGGTACCTACAGATGTGAGGATGGCCAAATGCCAGGAAACCTCTGAAGAGGGGCTTTTCCTGAGAAAGCAGGTAGTGTCTCACCGCTGGCTCTTGAGAACTTCACAGAGTTGGCCAAGCAGACATGATCTGAGACAGAAGAGGTCATTTCCGGGGAACATAGTATGGCCCACCAGTCAGAGGACACTCCGGGGAGTCACAGACCTACTAGGGGGAAGGAGGTGCCTTTGTGGGTGTGGGTGTGAGTTTGTGGTTTTGTCTCATGTTCTGAGAATAGGTAGGAAAGGCGGTTTGTTTGGTATGGAGTGGAATATTTCTATTAAGTCCTTTGACAAGGCGAGTGTTTCTATGTGTGTGTATCCCACTGAGTCCATTGTTGTAGACATTAGAAAAGACAATGCATCAATGGATGTGTCCTGTCTAGTAGAAAGCTTCCCAGCATTCATCCTGCCCAATTCATGAGTGGACTCTGGCTTGCCTTATGGATGGGCAACACCTACAAGCTTCCTAATTTCCTGTTTTCTTTCTCAATTCTGGCCACTCTCCAGAATAGTATCGTGGTTTTGTGTCCAAGATTTGTACCTCCAAGATCTGTGACATGGCTATGTACTGGATAGCTGAAAGAAATGGCTAGCATCTCAGAAATCTCAAATATCTGTTGACCAGGAAAGTCTCAGTGGAGAAACCCCTCTTTGTTCCTTTTGCTTACCTATTGTTCTGTTGAATGTCAGGAAGTTTTTTGCCTCAAGCCACCACTTTGTGAACCCTGAAGAAAACAGTTTTCAAATGGAAATGAATGGGAATCACCTGTGACTCTTCGCTTAATTGCTTAGGATTGGGATATGTCTGAATCAGCCTGTTGGCCCTGTGTGAGGCTGTGGCTTAGATTCTCAGCACCTGATGGATCTAAAGATAGATCCCATGCGTGCATCCAAAACCAAAATGGCAAAAAGATCAGATATTGTTGATGAACTCTCTTGCCTTCCTCTGGTAGGTTCCTGATATCCATCAAGTGAGAATAGGGATCCTTTGGGTCAAATGAGTTCTTCAAAGCCCTGCAGAGGCTAGGCCATAGGTGTTTGATTTTCATGACTCCAATTCACTTAAAGAATCTAAACCCCAAAGCTAGAAGGCCTCAAGTTGGAGAAGCCAAGCAATATTAAAGGCAGGCCTATTTGATCACTACTGGTTCACAGGAAGAGAGTCCAGGCCACCCTGACTTTAGGCAAATGAGGGGCAGGGAGCTTATTTTGGACACTGTCATGGGCTGCGTCCCTTATGGAAACCTCCAGCCAGAGAATATGATGAGTGTCTATATGGAAGAAGATGAGGGCCATGTGAGAGTGTTTGGTTTTAATTGTGGATATTTGTCTGGCGATTGGAAGAGATCTCTGGGTCCACATAGGCTTGCACTTTGGTGTGATTCCCCTTAGAGACTGAGTTCTTTTAGTGATCTCAGAGAATTATTGCCAGGAATTGTGTTGGAATTTTAGATGGCCATGCATGAGAGTTGCCCTTGGAAAGTGACATCTAGGCCCAAGTTGACTTTCCACAGAGCACAGGGAATCTCAGCCAGGATATCACATGATATTATTCTTAAAGACTTGGCAGCCATATTTGAGAGTCGAAACACACATGGACCATACATTGTAGACCTCAACGGGCCTGGCTTAATCTGACTTTTCGCCACTTTTGGAAGCCTTGCCTGTAAGAATTCTCCAGAGTTTTCATTGAAATGAGCTTCCTCACCATTTAATGGTTTCTGAGTGAATTAAAATTCCCAGTGCCTCCAACTTCATCCTTGAAAATTGGCTATATCAATACCATGAAATTTTTGAAATTCCCATGACCGGGTAGCACTGAAGAATATTTGGATGTCCTGTTGCTGATCATGAGTATACAAGACAGTGCCTTGATTGACTGGGTTTTATGAAAGTGGTGTTTAACAGAGATGCCAGTAAGTTGGATCCTGCTGAGTAGTTGTACTAGAGTAGTGGTTGGCAGGTGTGTAATAAAACATCTGTGGTGGGGGCATTTGGATCTGCCATTGGCTTCCAAATGGATTGTGACTGACATTTTGCAGCCAGTAGACCCTTATATGTAAAGGCATATTGTTATATGGAGAGGTTTTAGGGCAATGTTCAGAATCAGGTTGCTATGGTCAATGGGGCAAGCTATGTGGGATAGAAGCCTGGTTGGTGCATTCTCCTGACGAACCTGACCCACCACACTTGACAGAACTTACTTCAGCACTGTGTCCCATTTGAAATCCTTGTATTTCATGAAACAAATACCAATCTCCCAGTGCAGCAGCAAGAAATACCACGAATAGTGGAGGATGACCAAATGGAATTACAGTCCACAAGGGGAGACACTTAGACCCCAGAGGCCACAGGTTACCTACAAATAGAAAATTCAGCACTGCTGCCTCATGTTCATTGGAAAATAAGAATCCATGTCATCCAGATCACATAGATGAAGACTCAGCTATGATGGTCTCACAACAAATGAAGCTAATGCTCCTGACAACAGCATATATTTCATTGCCCAACCTCAGAGGCAGTTTCTCCAGATGTTAGGCTGGCAGAACTTCATGTTTGTGGAGTTTTTACCCTGTCCCTTACTTTTGGAAACTCCTCTACCACCTGCAAATTTGTGAACTCCTGAGCATTTTTCATTACACATATGTATTCACAGATTTTCTTACTCTTCTCCTCTAATTGTGTCTTATGTGGGGCGAAGGTAATGTCAAGGCATT
The DNA here is from genome assembly GCF_048772815.1 of Callospermophilus lateralis. Lineage (NCBI taxonomy): Eukaryota > Metazoa > Chordata > Mammalia > Rodentia > Sciuridae > Callospermophilus > Callospermophilus lateralis. The sequence goes on along the minus strand of NW_027515008.1, from coordinate 792,248 downwards.
GTGCTGAATGAGGGTGGGAAGACAAAGTATTTCAACTTGAAAAGAACATAGACAGCTCGGCCAAACTGTTAAGAAACCATGAAGAGAACATCCAAGAAATATGGGATAAAATAAAGAGACCAAACTTAAGAGTCATTGGGATACAGGAAGGTATAGAGGTCCAAACCAAAGGAATGAGCAATCTATTCAATGAAATAATATGAGAAAACTTCCCAGACTTGAAGAATGAGACAGACTCCCAAGTTCTAAAAGCCTACAGGACGCCGAATGTGAAAAATCATAAGAGATCCACACCTAGACACATTATAATGAAGATGCCCAACATACAGAATAAGGAGAGAATTTTAAAATCTACAAGAGAAAGGAAGCAGATTACATTTAGGGGTAAACCAATCAGGATAACAGCTGATCTTTCAACAAAGACTCTGAAAGCTAGAAGATCCTGGAATGACATTTTTCAATCACAGAAAGAAAATGGGTTCCAACCATGTACTGTGTATCCAGCAAAATTAAGCTTCAGGATGGAAGATGAAATTAAAACTTTCCACGATAAACAAAAGTTAAAAGAATTTGTAGCTAGAAAACCATCTCTTCAAAACATCCTTGGCAAAATATTACAGGAGGAGTAATTGGAAAATAATGAAAACCAACAGTGGGAGGTAGGACATTAAAGGGGGAAAATAATCAAAGAGGAAAACAATCCATGTTTAATAACATAAATAAACAAATATGGCTGGAAGAACAACCCTTATCTCAATAATAACTGTAAATGTTAATAGCTTAAACTCACCAATTAACAGACACAGGCCAGTAGAATGGATCACAAAACAAGACCCAATAATATGCTGCCTAGCGGAGACGCATTTGATAAGAACAAGACATACATACACTGAAGGTGAAAGTTTGGAAAAAATCATATCACTCATATGGACTTCGGAAAAAAGCAGGAGTGTCCATACTCATATCAAATAAAATAGATTTCAAGCCAAAGTTAATCAAAAGGGATAAAGAGGGACACTACATACTGTTCAAGAGAACCATACACCAGCAAGACATAACAATCATAAATATGTATGCCCCAAACAATGGTGCAGCTATGTTCATCAAACAAACTTTTCTCAAGTTCAAGAGTCTAATAGACCACCATACAATAATCATGGGAGACTTCAATACAGCTCTCTCACCACTGGACAGGTCTTCCAAACAAAAGTTGAAATAGGAAACTATAGAACTCAATAACACAATTAATAACCTAGACTTAATTGACATATATAGAATATACCACCCAACATCAAGCAGTTACATTTTTCCTCAGCAGCACATGGATCCTTCTCAAAAATAGATCATATATTATGTCAGAGGGCAACTCTTAGACAAATTAAAGGAGTAGAGATAATACCATGCATCTTATCTTATCATAATGGAATGAAACTAAAAATCAATGATAAAAGAAGGAAGGAAAAATCATGCATCATTTGGAGAATGAACAATAGGTTACTGAATGATCAATGGGTTATAGAAGACATCAAGGAGGAAAATAAAAAATTCTTAGAGAAAAATGAAAACACAGACACAATATATCGGAATCTATGGGACACATTGAAAGCAGTTCTAAGAGGAAAATTCATTGCTTGGAGTTCATTCCTTAGAAAAAGAAAAAAACAACAAATAAATGATCTCATACTTCATCTCAAAATCTTAGAAAAACAAGAGCAAACAACAGGAAAAGAAGTAGAAGGAAAGAAATAGTTAAAATCAGAGCAGAAATCAATGAAATCGAAACAAAAGAAACAATTGAAAAAATTGACAAAACTAAAAGTTGGTTCGTTGAAAAAATAAATAAAATGGACAGACCCCTAGCCATGATAATGAAGAGGAGAGAGAACTGAAATTACTATCATATGGGATGAAAAAGGCAATATCACAACAGATATTTCAGAAATACAGAAGATAATCAGAAATTACTTTGAATCCTTATACTCCAAAATAATAGAAGATAGTGAAGGCATCGAAATATTTCTTAAGTCATATGATCTGACCAGAGTGAGTTAGGAGGATATAGACAACCTAAACATACCAATATCAATTGAGGAAATAAAAGAAACCATCCAAAGACTACCAACTAAGAAAATCCCAGGACCGTATGGGTATACAGCAGACTTTTACAAAACCTTTAAATATGAACTAATACCAATACTTTTCAAGCTATTTCAGAAAATTGAAAAAGAGGGAGATCTTCCAAATTCATTCTACGAGGCCAATATCACTCTGATTCCTTCACCAGATAGACACTTCAAAGAAAGAAGACTAAAGACCGATATCTCTAATGAACCTAAATGCAAAAATCTTAAATTAAATTCTGGCGAATCAGATACAAAAACATATCAAAAAAATGTGCACCATGATCAAGTAGGATTCATCCCTGGGATGCAAGGAGGGTTCAATATACGAAAATCAATAAGTGTTATTCACCACATCAATAGACTTAAAAATAAAAACCATATTATCATCTAGATAGATGCAGAAAAAGCATTCGACAAAGTACAGCATCCCTTTATGTTCAAAACTCTCGAAAAACTAGGAATAACAGGAACATTCCTCAATATTGTAAAAACAATCTATGCTAAACCGCAGGCTAGCGTCATTCTTAATGGAGAAAAATTGAAGACATTCCCTCCAAAATCTGGAACAAGACAGGGATGCCCGCTCTCACCACTTCTGTTCAATATAGTTCTCAAAAGACTGGCCAGAGCAATTAGACAGATGAAAGAAATTAAAGGCATATAAATAGGAAAAGAATAACTTAAATTATCACTATTGCAGATGACATGATTCTATACCTAGCAGACCCAAAAGGGTCTACAAAGAAACTAATAGAGCTAATAAATGAATTCAGCAAAGTGGCAGGATATAAAATCAACACGCATAAATCAAATGCATTCCTGTATATCAGCGACAAATCCTCTGAAATGGAAATGAGGACAACCACTCCATTCACAATATCCTAAAAAAAAAAATGGGAATCAACCTAACAAAAGAGGTGAAAGTCTTATACAATGAAAACTACAGAACCCTAAAGAGAGAAATAGAAGAAGATCTTAGAAGATGTAAAAATATACCCTGTTCATGGATAGGCAGAACTAACATCATCAAAATGGCGATATTACCAAAAGTTCTCTATAGGGTTAATCCAATGCCAATCAAAATCCCAAAGGCATTTCTTGTAGAAATAGAGAAAGCAATCATGAAATTCATATGAAAAAATAAAAGACCCAGAATTGCAAAACAATGCTAAGCAGGAAGTGTGAATCAGGTGGTATAGCGATACCAGATTTCAAACTATACTACAGAGCAATAGTAACAAAAATAGCATGGTACTGGTACCGAAAAAGGCAGGTGGACCAATGGTACAGAATAGAGGACACAGAAACCAATCCACAAAACTACAACTATCTTATATTTGATAAAGGGGCTAAAAGCATGCAATGGAGGAAGGATAGCATCTTCAACAAATGGTGTTGGGAAAACTGAAAATCCATATGTAGCAAAATGAAACTGAATCCCTTTCTCTCGCCATGCACAAAAGTTAACTCAAAATGGATCAAGGAGCTTGATATCAAATCAGAGACACACTGTCTGATAGAAGAAATATTTGGTTACGATGTACATACTGTGGGGTCGGGCTACAGATTCCTCAATAGGACACCCATAGTACAAGAGTTAATAACTAGAATCAACAAATGGGACTTACTCAACTAAAAAAGTTTTTTTCTCAGCAAAAGAAACAATAAGAGAGGTAAATATGGAGCCTACATCCTGGGAAGAAATCTTTACTACTCACACTTCAGATAGAGCCCTAATATCCAGAGTATACAAAGAACTCAAAAAATTAGACAATAAGATAACAAATAACCCAATCAACAAATGGTCCAAGGACCTCAACAGACACTTCTCAGATGAGGACATACAATCAATCAACAAGTACATGAAAAAATGCTCACCATCTCCAGCAGTCAGAGAAATGCAAATCAAAACCACCCTAAGATACCATCTCACTCCAGTAAGATTGGCAGCCATTATAAAGTCAAACAACAAGAAGTGCTGGCAAGGATGTGGGAAAAGAGGTACACTTGTACATTGCTGGTGGGACTGCAAATTGGTGCAGCCAATTGGGAAAGCAGTATGGAGATTTCTTGGAAAGCTGGGAATGGAAGCACCATTTGACCCAGCTATTCCCCTTCTTGGTCTATTCACTAAAGACCTAAAAAGAGCATGCTACAGGGACACTGCTACATCGATGTTCAAAGCAGCACAATTCACAACAGCAAGACTGTGGAACCAACTTAGATGCCCTTCAATAGAATAATGGATAAAAAAAAAAATGTGGCATTAATACACAATGTATTATTACTCTGCATTGAAAAATGAAAAAATCATAGAATTTGCAGGAAAATGGATGGCATTAGACTGGATTATGCTAAGTGAAGCTACACAATTCCTGTAAAACAAATGCCAAATATCATCTTTGATATAAGGAGAGTAACTAAGAACAGATAGGGACAAAGAGCATGACAAGATGATTAACATTAAACAGGGATGAGAGGTGGAAGGGAGGGAGAAGGGAAATTGCATGGAATTGGAAGGAGACCCTCTGGGTTATACAAAATTACATACAAGAGGAATTGAGGGGAAAGGGAAAAATAATACAAGGGGGAGAAATTTATTACAGTAGAGGGAGTAGAGAGAAGTGGGGAGGGGCAGGGAGGCTAGGGAGGATAGTAGAGGATAGGAAAGTCAGAAGAATACAACAGACACTAGTATGGCAATATGTGAATCAATGGATGTGTAACTGATGTGATTCTGCAATCTGTATACAGGGTAAAAATGGGAGTTCATAACCCACTTGAATCAAAGTGTGAAATATGATATATCAAGAACTGTGTAATGTTTTGAACAACCATAAATAAAAATAAAAATAAAAACTATCTTTGGTGCATAATGCACACAATTCTAATATTTCTACAGTAACTGACCCAGTTTAACATCAATGCAAGTAGATTCCTATTGGACATGATGTGTATTTTGACATTCACTTTTATTCAACACTGATACATTACTATTTCATCAGTTTATGCACATAACAGGATATATATTTCATTCACAATTTAGAAAATTTATAGGCATTTGTTTCACTTTCAATCACTTCCTGCTTCAGAACACATGGATTCCTCCATATTTCTTGACTGGTCTTTTCATGAGACTTTTTTCCAAACATATTATTTTCGATTTCCATAATCACTTTTGAAACAAAACTCACACACACTTCATGATAAACAATAACCCTAAGATTACCATTAGATATATAACTGGTTGGAGTGAATGATTGTATGTCAATAAATGATTTCCTATATATTTTCAGATATCAATTCAATCCATTATTTAAAGTGGAACCAGTTATAATATTTATTCACAGTATGGTCTATTCATGCATTATCTCTATATTCATAGACACATTGTACACCACTTTGTACCCCCAATACTAATTTATATGTCTTCAAATATTGCTCCCAGTAATCGTGGAAGAAATACTCATGTCATATGATCTACATATACATTTGATCACAATATTTTTCTGGGCACAAAATGCAAAAATCACACTTATGATTGTACCAAATACTAAATGGAAAGTGAACATGGATTACTAAAACGATAAGTGTCCTGGTTGCCTAATGCTTTCAAATGTCATTCCTATTGGTGACGACATATTTGTTTCTTCCTAAGATTATGTATTCAATCTCAACCCTATTGAAAATGTCTAATCCTATCACTCACTGTATAATTGCCTCATTTCGTAAGGTCTGTATTGATATTTTCCTTTCTACATATTTTCCCCAGTTAATCATTGTGACTGACTCTTCACATGTGCTGAAATTTACATTCACTCTATAACCAAAACACTATTGCTACAGAACTTTTGCTCCATGTCCTATACTCACTCTATTTCCTAAACCTACTGACTACCTTCCTAATCCCACCGACTATCTCAATTTGAGTGGATGTTCTCTTCTAAAATCAATCTTCCAAGGTGTAAGGTCCTATGCCATTGATTATCGATTTATCTGAGACATCTGTGCAGAACGTAATTATAAGCTAAGTATCCCAATCAAGGGCCTAATGCCCTTCTGGGCTTCAAATCTTACCTAGATTTCTGTTTCCATACTTATATTTCACCTCTATAATCTTATAAATATCGCAGGTTCCCAATACTATTAATCATCCTTCGCAATGATTCGTAACCCAAATCAAACATGTTATTAACCCTAACCATACACTCTTCCCTCAATCTAACTTTGCAGAAGAGCAGGGACAGAGTTCGTCTTACAATACAGGAATGTAGGGTATCTTCCTCCTGCTGAGAACCTCAAATGTCCATGCAGATTTGATCCCTGGAGAAGATGTAGGCATCTATGAAGGACCTGAGAGAGCAAATGTCATCTTCCATCGCAAACAACCTTTCCAGGATGAAGGGTTGTGTCTGAATAAGCCTCTCTCTTGTTAATATACAGAAGATAGACCAAACCAGGCATGTGTGGAGAGCTATTCCTGGGTGCCTATGGTTGATATACCATTCTAACCTGTAAAAGTGTCACAGGAAGTAAGGGCAGCCTCCATCTCATAGGACAAAGTGGTTGCCAAGGCAATGACCTCAAAGAATTCCTGAAGGAAGTAATCTCACCTCACTTCCTTGGTGATGGAACTCTCTGAACTTGGAATCTGGGAAGCCAGGCACCCAGAGCCAGTCTCAGTCCCAGTCCCAGTGGTCTTATTTTTTGGATTTACCAAGGACAGAGTCAGTCTTTCTTGGTACCTACTGAGGTGAGGATGAACAAATGTCAGGAAAGCTCTGAAGAGGGGCCTTTCCTGAGACAGCAGGTAGTGGCTCACCGCTGGCTAGTGACAACTTCACAGATTTGGCCAACGAGACCATATCTGACACAGGACAGGCGATTTCATCAGAACATAGTTTGGCCCACCAGTCAGAAGACACTCCCAATAGTCACAGACCTACTTGGGGAAGGAGCTTCCTTTGTGTGTGTGGGTGTGGGTTTGAGATTTTGTCTCATGTTCTGAGAATAGGTAGGAAAGGCGGTTTGTTTGGTTTGGAGTGAACTGTTTCTGGTAAGTCGTTTGACAAGGCCAGTGTTTCTTTGTCTGTGTATCCCACTGTGTCCGTGGTTTTAGATATTAGAAAAGAGAATGAATCATTGGATGTGTCCTGTCTAGACTCAACTTGCCCAATTTATGAATGGACTGCGGCTTGACTTATGGGTGGACAACTCCAACAATCTTCCTAAGTTCCTGTTTTCTTCCTGAATTTTGGCCACTCTCCAGAATAGGCTCATGGTTTTTTGTCCAAAATATGTACCACCTCCAAGCTCTGTGACATGGCCATGTACTGGATAGCTGAAAGAAATGGGAGCATCTCAGAAAACTCAGATATTAGTTTGACCAGGAAATTCTAAGTGAAGAAACCCTGCTTTGGGCCTTTTGCTTACCAATTGTTCTGTTGCCCTGAATGTCAGGAAGGTCTTTGCCTCAGGCCACACCATTGTAGAGCCTAAAGAAACAGTTTTCAAATGGAAATGAAAGGGCATCACCTGTGGCTCTTTGCTTAATTGCTTTGGAAAGGGATGTGTCTGAATCAGCCTTTTGGCCCTGTGTGAGACTGTGGCTTAGATTCTCAGCACCTGATGGATCTAAAGAAGGATCCCATGTGTGCATCCAAAACCAAAATGGACAGAAGAGCAGTCAGTGTGGATGAAGTCTCTCGCATTCCTCTGTAACGTTCCTGTCATCCATCATGTGAGAACAGTGATCATTTGGTTCAAATGTGTTCCTCAAAACCCTGCAGAGGCTAGCCCATAAGTGCTTGGTTTTTCTCAAGACTCCAATTCACATAAAGAATCTAAAACACACAGTCAGTAGGCCTCAATTTGGAGAAGCAGTGCCATATTAATGGCAGGCCTATTTGATCACTCTTGGTTCACTGGAAGGATGTCCTGGCCACCCTTATTTTAGGCAAATGAGGGGCAAGGGAGGTTATATTGGACACTGTCTTGGGCTGCACCCCTCATGGAAACCTCCAGCCAGAGATTATGATGATTGTGTAAATCGAAGAAGATGAGTGCCATGTGGAAGTGTTTTGGATTTAATTGTGGATATTTGTGTGACACTTGGAAGACATAACAAGGTCTACCTGGGCTTGAACTCTCGTGTGATTCCCCTTATAGACTGAGTTCAGGAACTGATCTCAGAGAAGTATTGCCATGTATTGTGTTGTGATTTAAGAGGCGATGTATGAGAGTCACCCTTGGAAACTGAGATCTAGCCCCAGAGTGGCTTTCCACAGAGCACTGGGAATTTCAGCCAAGATAACACATGATTTCATTCGAAAGACTTGGCAGCCATAGTTGAGAGTGAAAACACACATGGACCTCATATTGTAGACCTTAATGGGCCTGGCTTAATGTGACCTTTTGGCCATTCTTTGGGAAGCCTTGCCTGTGAGGGTTCTCCAGAGCTTTCATTGAAATAATCTTGCTCACCATTTACTGGTTCCTGAATAAATTGAAACCCACAGTGCCTCCAACTTCATCCTTGAAAAATGTCTAAATAAATACCATGAAATTTTTGAAATTCCCATGACCAGGTGGCACTGGAGAATCTTTGGATGTCCTGTTGCTGATCATGGGTGTACCAGACAGTGCCTTGCTTGACTGGGTTTTATGAAAATTGTGTAGAACAGAGGTGCCAGAAAGTTGCAGCCTGCTGAGAAGTGGGCCTAGAGCTGTGGTGGGCAGGAGTGTGATAAAACATCTGTGTTGGAGCAATGTGGATCTTCCATTGATTTCCAAATGGCTTGTGGATTACATGAAGCAGCCAGCAGACCCTTGTAATTAAAGGCATCTTGTTATATGTAGAGGATTCAGGGCAATGTTCAGAATCAGGTTGCTATGGACAAGGATGCAATGTGGCAAGCTTTGAGGGATAGAAGCGTGGTTGGTGCATTCTTCTGCAGACTCTGAACCACCACAAATGACAGAACTCCCTCCAGCACTGTGTCTCAGTTGAACTCCTTGAATTTCATGAAGAAAATACCAAACTCCCAGTTCAGCAGCAAAAACCCCACAAAAAGTGGAGGAGGACCAAATGGCTTCACAGTCCAACGGGGAGACACTTAGACCCCAGAGGCCACAGTTTACCTAAAAAGAAGAAAATCAACACTGCTACCTCATGTTCATTAGAAAATAAGATACCATGTCCTCCACGTCACATAGAGGCAGACCCAGTTTGATGGTCTCACTACAAAGGAAGCCAATTCTCCTGACAACAACATATTTTTCACGTTCCCAAACTCAGAGGCAGTTGCTCTAAAAGTTTTTAGGCCAGCAGAGCTCCATGTTTGTGGAGTGTTTACCCTGTCCCTTACTTTTGGAAACTCCTCTACAACCTCCAAGGTTGTGAACTCCTGAGCATTTTCCATTCCAGATATGTATTCACTGATTTTCTATCTATTCTCCTCTAACTGTGTCTTACTTGGGGTGAAGGTAATTTCAAGGCATTGTTCTGGATGAGAGTGGGAGGATATTTGTGCAGCATATATTTGCATACAAATTGGATTCAATTTCCAATTTTCCTTTTGAAATACTGAATCCCTGACACTAACCCATGCATACTAGACTCAGACAACTCATCCTAATATGATAGAGAAAAATAACACAAACCTATAGAAATACAAGCAGTTCATTGGAGGCATGTTGTATAGTTGGACTTGCATTTTGCATTATACAAGGTAGGAGTTATAAATCTAGTCAATGTTTAATAGAAAAAGATCTCCATGTGTTTTTAAAGTTAACAAATATGAGAATTTATGTTTCCCTTTCTCTTTAGCCTATTCACACTTGTATATTTATATGCATATATAGAATCCTACCAGGTACCACACGTACATCTTTGTGAGGTGGCTGACTTGGCAGATACAAATTGTGAGAAGAGATCACTCCTCCTAAATGCTGTTGGAACTGAAAATTCAACCTATAGGGAGCGTCCTAGTAGAACAACATTATACGTAAACTCATGTTCAGTAAAATAAATATTTTTGCATCTGTGGATGATATATATTTACTGATGAATTTCGATTGGCATTTATATTGCTACTTTTTAATATCTGTGAGTGTTTTGTGTGTGTGTGTGTGTGTGTGTGTACACTCTCCAGATTTTTCAAAATATGAAATATATGTGTCTAATATACACTCTCTAAATTCATTTATGTTCATGTATGTGGATTTTTAATCAACTTTTCACAAGATTATTCTCAGAAATATTCATCCACCTGAAATACATATTTGTTTCCTAGTACTGAAAACTAACTTCAGGGAATGATGCATACAAATCCTAATTATTCTACAGTAACTGACCCAGTCTAACATCAATGCAAGTAGATTCCAATGGGACATGATATGTAATTCTTTATTCATTTGTATTCGACACTTTTACATTATTATTTCTTCAGTTTTTGCACATCATAGGATATACATTTCATCCACAAGTTCACAAATTTGTAGGCATTTGTTTCAAATTTAATCACTTTTTGCTTCAGAACACATGTATTGTCAGGGTTTCTTTACTGGTATTTTCATGAGTCTTCTTTCCAAACACATTATTTCCATAGTCATTTTTGAAGCAAAACTCACACACTCTTCATGATAAACCAAAACACGAATATTACCATTAGATGTATAACTGCTTGGAATGAATGATTGTATATCAATATACGATTTCCTGTGATTTTTCAGATATTAGATCAATTCATTTTTTAAAGTTGAAAAAAGTTATATTATTCATTCACATTACGGTCAATTCATTCTTTATCTCTATATTCATAGACACAGGGTACACCTCTTTGTACCCCCGATTCTAATTTTACATCTTCAATATATTGCTTGCAGAAATGGTGGAAGACATACTCATGTCACCTGATGTACATATACATTTTATCAAAGTAATATTCTGGACAAAAAAAATGTAAAGGTCACATTTATGATTGTACCAAAGCCTAAATGTAAAGTGTACATGATTTACTAAAAACATCCATGTCCAGGTTGCCTAATGCTGTCAATTGTCAATCCTATTGGTAACTGCATATTTGTTTCTTCCTAATTTATATATTCAAACTCAACCCTGTTGGAAATGTCTAATCCTATCACTCACTTTATACTTTGCCTGATTTCATAATGTTTCTATTGATATCTGCTTTTCAACAAATTTTCCCAAGTTGATCCTAGTGACTGACACTTCATATGTGCTGACATTTACATTCACTCTATAATCGAAACCGTATTGCTAAAGAACTTTTGGTCCAAATCCTATACTCACTCTTCTTTCTAAACCTACCGACTATCTTCCTAATCCTACCGACTATCCCTTTTTGACTGGATGTTCTCTTCTACATTCAATAAAATGTCCTATGCCATTGTATATCGAATTATCTGAGACAATTTTGCAGAGCATAATTCAAAGCTAAGTATCCCAATCAAGGGCCCAATATCCTTCTGGGCTTCAAATCATAACTAGATTTCTGTTTTCATACTTATATTTCACCTCTATATTCTTGTAAATATCGCAGGTTCCCAATAGCATTATTCATCGCACAGAATGATTCGTAACCCAAATCAAACCTGTTATTAACCCTAAACATACTCTGTTCCCTCAATCTCATTTTACAGAAGAGCAGGGACAGAGTGGTTTTTACAACACAGGAAACTTGGGGACCTTCCACCTGCTGAGAACTTCAAAGGTCCATGCAGAAATGATACCTGGAGAAATTGTAGGCAGGTATGAAGGACCTGAGAGACAAAAAGTCATCTTCCATGGCAAACAACCTGGTCAGGATGAAGGGATATGTATGAATCAGCCTCTCTCTTCTTATTGTAGAGAAGATGGACCAAACCAGGCCTGTGTGGAGAGCTGTTCCTTGGTGCCAATGGTTGATATACCATACTACCTTGTGAAAGTGTCACAGGAAGTAGGGGAAGGCTCCATCTCATGGGACCTTTGGAAGCAAGTGTTAGGACAAAGTCGTTGCCAAGGCAGTGACCTCATTCAGTTCCAAAGAAAGTGACATACCTCATTTCCTTGGTGATGAAACTGTCTGAACTTGGTATCCAAAAAGCCAGGCACCAAGAGGCAGTCCCAGTCCCAGTCCCAGTGGGCTCACTTGTTTAGATTTACCAAGGACAGAGTCAGTTTTCTTGGTACCTAATGATGTGAGGATGGCCAAATGCCAGGAAAGCTCTGAAGATGGACCTTTCCTGAGAGAGCAGATAGTGGTTCACCACTGGCTCCTGAAAACTGCACAGAGTTGGCCAAGGAAACCAGATCTGAGAGAAGACAGACCATTTCAGGGGAACATAGTATGGCCCACCAGTCAGAGGACACTCTGGATAGTCACAGACCTACTTGAGTGAAGGAGGTGCCTTTGTGGGAGTGTGTGTGGGTTTATTGTTTTGTCTCATGTTCTGAGAATAGATGGGAAAGGCGGTTTGGTTTGGAGTGGACAGTTTCTAGTAAGTTGTTTCACAAGGTGAGTGTTTCTATGTCTGTGTATCCCACTGTGTCCATTGTTGTAGACATTGGAAAAGAGAATGCATTAATGGATGTGTCCTGTCAAGTGTAAATCTTCCCATATTTCAACCTGCCCAATATATGAATGGAGTGCAGCTTGTCTTGTCGATGTGCAACACCTGCTATCTTTCTAAGTTGCTGTTTTCTTCCTGAATTCTGGCCACTCTCTAGAATAGGCTCATGGATTTGTGTTCAAAATATGTACCACCTCCAACTCTGTGACATGGCCATGTACTGGATAGCTGAAGAGAATTGCGAGCATCTCAGAAAACTCAGATATCAGTGTGACCAGGAAAGTCTCAGTGGAGAAACCCTGCTTTGGGCCTTTTGCTTACTTATTGTTGTTTTTCACTGAATGTCAGGAAGTTCTTTCCTCAATCCACCCCTTTGTGAAGCCTGAAGTAAACAGTTTTCAAATGGAAATGAATGGCATCACCTGTGGCTCTTTGCTTATTTGCTTTGGGAAGGGATGTGTCTGAATTAGTCTCTTGGCCATGTGTGTGGCTTTGAGTTAGATTCTCAGCACCTGATGCATCTAAAGAATGATCCCATGTGTGCATCCAAAACCATAATGGCAAAAAAATCATTCATTATGGATGAAGTCTCTTGCCTTCCTCTGTTAGGTTCCTGAACTCCATCAAGTGAGAATAGGGATTCTTTGGGTCAAATGAGTTCTTCAATTCCCTGCAGAGGTGCTTGGGTTTTCGAGTAACTCCAAATCACATAAGAAATTGATACCTGAAATCAGTAGGCCTCAAATTGGAGAAACACAGAAGTATTAACGGCAGGCTTATTTGATCACTCCTGGTTCACAGAAACGGGGTCCAGGCCACCCTGACTTTAGGCAAATGAGGAAAAAGCGAGCTGATTTTGGACACTGTCTTGGCTTTTCTCATGACTCCAATTCACATAAAGAATCTAGACCCCACAGTCAGAGAGCCTCAAATTGGATAAGCGGAGCAGTATTAAGGGCAGGCCTATTTGATCACTCCAGGTTCACAGGAAGGGTGCCCAGGCCACGCTGAAGTTAGGAAAAAGAGGTGCAAGAAGCTTATTTTGGACATTTTCTTGGGCTGCACAACTCATGGAAAACTCCAGGAAGAGGTTATGATTAGTGTCTATATGGAAGAAGAATAGGGCCATGAGGGAGTATTCTGGTTTTAATTGTTTTCATTTGAGTAGCGGTTGGAAGAGTTGTCTGGGTCCACCTGGACTTGAACTCTGGTGTGATTCTCCTTATAGACTGAGTTCTGGAACTGACCTGAGAGAAGTATTGCCATGAATTGTGTTGGGATTTTAGGAGGCCAGGCATGAAGTTGCCATTGGAACCTGAGATCTAGGCACAGGTTGTCTTTCCACAGAACACTGCGAATCTCAGCCAGGATATTACATGATTTTATTCTGAAAGACTTGGCATGCATTATAGAGATTCAAAACCCACATGGACCTCGCTTTATAGACCTCAATTGGCCTCACTTCATGTGACTTTTTGGCCACTCATTGGGTAGCCTTGCATGTGAGAGTACTCCAGAGCTTTGCCTGAAATTAGTTTCCTAACCCTTTAAGGGTTCCTGAATGAATTGAAACCCACAGTGCCTCCAACTTCATCCATGAAAAATTGCTAGATAATTACCATGAAATTTTTAAAATTCCCATGACCAGATGTCACTGGAGAACCTTTGATGTCCTGTTGATGATCATGAATATACCAGACAGGGCCTTGATTGACTGGGTTTCATGAAAATGGTGTAGAACAGAGATGCTAGTAAGTAGGAGCCTGGTGAGTAGTGGGCCTAGAGAAGTGTTATGCAAGTGAGTGATAAAACATCTGTGGTGGGGCCATGTGGATCTTCCGTTGGCTTCCAAATGGCTTGAGACTGACATGTTGCAGCCATCAGACCCATATACGTAAAGGCATATTTTTATATGGAGAGGTTTTAGGGCAATGTTCAGAATCATGTTGCTATTGTCAAGGGGGCAAGCTACGTGGGATAGAACCCTGGTTGGTGCATTCTCCTGGAGACCATGCCCACCACAGCTGACAGAATTCCCTTCAGCACTGTCTCCCATTTGAACTCATTGTATTTCATGAAGCAAATACCAAACTCCCAGTGCAGCAGCAAAAAACACGACGATAATTGGAGGATGACCAAGTTGTGTCACAGTCCACACGGGGAGACACTTAGCCCTCAGTGGCCACAGTTTACCTACAAAGAGAGAATTCAGCACTGCTGCCTCATTTTTATTGGAAAATAAATAACCATGTCCTCCAGGTCACATAGAAGCAGATCGAGCTTTGATTGTCTCACTACAAATAAAGCTAAAGCTAATGAAAACAACATATATTTTAAGTGCCCAACCTCAAAGGCAGGTTCTCAAAAAGTCTTTAGGCCAGCAGAGCTCCATGTTTGTGGAGTGTTTACCCTGTCCCTTACTATTGGAAACTCCTCTACCACCTCCAAATATGTGAAATCTGGAGCATTTTCCATTCCTGATAGGTATTCACAGATTTTCTAACTCTTCTCCTCTAATTGTGTCTTACTTGGGGCGAAGGTAATGTCAAGGCATTGTTCTGGAGGAGAGTGGGAAGAATTTTCTGTAGCATATATTTGCATACACATTGGATTCAGTTTTCTATTTTCCATTCAAAATACTGAATCCCTGACTCTAACCCATACCCGACCAGACTCTGACTACTAATTCTAATATGATGGAGAAAACTAACCCAAACAGAATAGAAATACAAGCAGTTCAGAGTAGGCCTGGTGTATTGTTGGACTTGCCTTTTGCATGATACAGAGTTGGAGTTATGAATCTAGTCGATTTGTTGTTGAAATAGTTGTCCATGTATTTTTAAGGTTAACAAATATGTGAATTCCTGTCTCCCTTTCTCTGTATTCTTATATGCACATATAGATTCCTACCTTGTGCCACACGTACATTCTTGTGAGGTGGCTGACTTGGCAGATACAAATTGTTAGAAGAGATCACTCCTACTAAACTTGTTGGAATTGGATATTCAACCTATGGGTGAGCTTGCTAGTTGAACAGCATTATACATAAATCCATGTTCAGTAAAATTAATATTTTTAGATCTCTGGATGATGTATATTTTATAATGAATTTTGATTGACATATATATTGTTACTTTTTTGTCTGTGTGTGTGTTTTGTATATATATATATATATATATATATATATATATATATATATATATATATACACTCTCCAGATTTTTCAAAATATGAAATATATGTGTCTTATATACACTACCTAAATTCATTCATGTTTATGTATGTGGATTTATAATCAACTATTCACAAGATTATTCTGAGAAATATTCATCCACCTGAAATTTGCCTAATGATCTCAAATGTCAATCCTATTTGTGACTACATATTTGTTTCTTCCTAAGATTATATATGTAAACTCAACCCTGTTCAAAATATCTAATCCTATCACTCACTTTATACTTTGCCTGTTTTCGTAATGTCTCTATTGATATCTGCTTTCCTACATATTTTCCCCAGTTCATCATTGTGACTGACTCTTCACCTGTGCTGACATTTACATTCACTCTCTAATCGAAACCCTATTGCTAAAGAACTTTTTTTCCAATTCCTATACTCACCCTTCTTCCTAAAAGTACTGACTATCTTCCTAATGCTATAGACTATCCCTTTTTGACTGGATGTTCTCTTCTACATTCAATCATCCAAGTAAATGTGGGGCGAGCTTCAGAGGAGGAGACAACCAACAGACTATCTCATGCAACATCAAAGGGTTTTTTGGGTGTCCAGCATGCTGGGGCTCAGAGATCACTTGAATCGAGCAGATAGCCCTGAGAATAGCTTAAGTAGAGCTTATATACTTTCCCTGGAGAGGGCAGGGAGGGAATTTTATTGATGGGTCAGGGCGAGTGGGTGGTTTGCGTGCAACTGGGTGAGGGAGTACATTCTGCAGTTGCGCAGTTGGGGACAGAACATTCTGGGAACAAGATTTGGAAGCATTTCTCAAATTTCAACAGTGTTTTGTTAAGCAAACAGAAAAACAAGAAGTGACAAGTACCTATTTTATTAACCTTTAATTCCCCACTTCTTCTTCTGGCTACTTTTAATCATAAAAATGATCATTGGAGGGTGTCACATTCTATGTCTGCTAGTGGGGTATTACCATAAGTTTAACTCGTCCAATTTGAGCCTGAAGAAAAGAAATTACACGGTTGAGCAAACAGGGTTTTATAGTTAGCAATAATATGAGGATTATTATTGGACCTGCCAGGTTGATAAAAACGTAGTTAACCAGGAGGAGTGTGTGAACCAAGACTCAAGCCACCCTTTTTGGGCCTCTCTCTCTTGTTGATGCTCTTCAAGGTGTCTTTTAAATTTACTGATAGATTTTATTACAACTCCAGTATGGTCAGCATAAAAACAACATTCTTCCCTCAATGCATCACAAAGGCCCCCTTCTCTAATAAAGAGGAGGTCCAACCCTCAACTGTTCTGTAAAACAACTTCAGAGAGAGAGGTTAAAGATTCATGAAAAGCTCTGATGGGGGTTTCTAATATCTTAGTTTTGCTCTATTGCTGCTTCTAATTGGGTCATTTGTTGTGTCCCATGGACAATGGCAGTGGCTCCTGTGCCCACCCGTGCAGCAACTCCTATTCATAATAGGATGGCTAAAGTGAGCGATACATGTTCCCAGTGCAACCGGTTGTATGCCCCCCCCCATTTGATCTTCAAACTAACCTGCATCATGATAGAGCACTCTGGGAAACATCTGCACCATTTCAAAATTAATCCCATCTGTTGACCATTTCATGAAAACATAAACAATGTTTAAGTATATAGAATTATGCTGTTGTAGGGACAGACAAGGCAAGGCAACTAAGATAGCACTGAAGACAGGGAAACAGTCCTATTTTGTTGCAACCGGATTCAGAGGGCATTGCTTCTGTTGTAATCAATTAATCCCCTGAAACTCAAGTTTAGGTAGTTTCAGAATTTTGTACCCAGCATATAAGGATGGGGCTCAGAAGTTTACAGTCTGCAGAAGTTCAAAAAAGCAGTATTTGTTTCTGATTTTTCCTCTGTTCTGGGCAAGTTAAATTTTCAAGGACACATGGGAGGGGGAGAGCTTTTTATTCCCTTTCTTATTTTCCCCCTGCCAGCTGTTACAACGGAGCCCATTTGGTAATTTCTTTATCTTAGAAATGTAGCCATTTCTGTGAAGCCCCAGCTGAAGGCCAGAGGCCTTGTTCACATATTTTGTGAAAAACAAGTTAGGGGTTGTCTAGCTTAGAAGTACTGAGTTTTTTAGCCAGTGGCCAAGTAGAACAGGGCAATACAAAAAGATAAAGTTTATCTACATTGAACTCTTTATAGAAACTCTATGCTGAAATTTCTAAATTCAGCCATGGTGAAGACTTCTGGAGAAGGACATTTAAGACTTTTCTGTGGGCCTGGTACAGAGGGGGAATACGGGGAAGGTGGGGCTGAGAGAAGCTCTAAGGATCTGAGAATGAGGAAAAAGAGAGATGTAAAAGAATAATTGGAAAGGGGTTTGGGAATTTCCTAGCAACAAAACTTCAGCAGTAGAACAGGTAGAGCAGAGCAGAAAACGGGAGTGAGTATCCCAAAATTCTGTGATCGACTTTAAATTTTAGTAACCTGTTTTCAGTGATGACAAAGCAACTTTAATGGCCATTTATATTACATCTTGGATAAGGGTCTGAGAGCTCTCCTCAGCTCGTTTGAGCTTTGGGTTAGCTGGAAAGAGGACCTGGTGGGACCTGGTGAGGGCACTGACAGGAGAAGAGAGGAATGAGTCGGTGGAGGGGTACCTCAGTACCTGCTACCTCACTAGTGGGCAATTGTCTGAGAACTGGTGGAGGTTTGGGTTTCTGATCTAGTAATTGGAGGGGAGAAATCAGGTTGCTGAGGTGGGAGTGACAGCAGAGAGTCTGGAGCAGAAGGCTGAGGATAAAAATCTATTGGAGAAGCATAGTTCAGGATGTGAGTGAAGGAGGGAAAAGGCTTCCACATAGGGGAATCTCCTTTCACCCTTTTGAGCACTTGCAGAAGTTAAAAAGGTCACGCAAAATTTGAGGATCTAGAGACCCCTCTGGGGGCCATCCTTTTTCTGTTTTCTACTTGGTAATATGGCCAATGCTGTGTACTGAATTTGATGAAGTATTGGGGTTCCATCAGGCAGCCCCTGTATGATCACATCTCCATGAAATACAGAAGAAGTCGGCTTTTCCCCCACACAGCCGTTACTGTTTGTGGCTTTGATAGTTTGCCGGGCAAACATAGTAATCTAGGCTAGCCAACCACATCTGGCTCGCGTGTCCCTACATCCATAATGTTTGTTTCCATTATCTATGGTACGGAAGGGATTTAATGGTATTTTAGTGGGATTTTCTTCATCAGGGATATCCCAATAAAAAAGACCTATGGCCACCTGACAAATGTCTGGGTGGAGAGATGGCCACCAGGTCCCTAAGGGGGCTGTATGCGAGATAGATTATACTCTTTTCCAGTAGGATTTGTGATCAGCCATCGCTGCTTAACAGGCTGATGAGGGTTAGGACTACTTGTGGCCAAGGGGAGAGTATATAACCTTATCCACATGGCGAATACACAATTTGAAACTGTTACCAGTCTTTTCCAGTTTCCAGAAAGATTCTGGACAAGGAGCAGGCTTGAGATGAGAGGCATGGATCCAGGAAGTGATTCTGTATACCTTTACCACTGTAGGTGTTATAAGTAGCACCTGGTATGGTCCTTTTCAGCAGGGTTCCAGGGATGACACCTGATGTCATCTTACATACATGAAGTCTCTTATTTGATATGGATGTGGAATCCCCTGGTACACAGTTTGGTAGGCAGTGGCCAGCTATTTTCACAGGTATCAACCAAGAGGGTGTGAAATGGATCCTTAGGTCTTACAGTTGGGCTTAGGACCCTTACTGGACGAGGGCCACCATAGAGAATTTCTCATGGGGTAAGGCTACTCCATGAAACAGAAGGATTTTTTCTTGCATGAAACATTGCATAAGTCAGGAGCATAGTCCAATCTTTTATGCTGGTCTCTAAGCTTAATTTCGTTAAGGTCTCTTTAATTGTTCTATTCATTCTTTCTACTTGTCCTGAACTCTGGGGTCTATAAGCACAATATAACTTCCAATTAATCCCCAGGTTCCTGGCTAACCCCTGACTTACCTGGGCCATGAACAACGGTCCATTATCAGATCCTATTACCGGCTTAGCTTCCTCCAATGGTAGAGAGGCTTAGTCAGAAGCAGGGGAATCACTTAGAGTGTGTTGTGTGTTAGGGGACGAGGGCAGTGGATAAGGAGGGGAAGAAGAGTCCAGTAGAGTCAAATCTTGTGACTCAGGGAGAACAGAGGGTGGAGGAGGTGGAAGAGGTGAGGGTTTGAGAGATCATGGGGGAAGGAGTATGAGCAGAGGCATGGGCAAGGAAAGGCTTCACCCATGGAGGAGGAGATTTGCAGAGGTCGGCAAAGTTAAGATATATGGCTGTTGATCAGGATGGCTATGTGGCCCTGGCTGAAAGACAATATCTCTGACTTTTTAAATTAGTGGGAAGTAGAAAGATATTTCTAGGGGCCATACGACTCCAAAATGGGCCATTCTGAGGCACAGAGAGTCTGCCAGGTCTAGCGTTTTACTAAAAAAAGAAAGATACTGAGCCCTTAAGCGGACTTTGGTTCAGTGATCAAGGGTCAGGGACAGAGGCATTGAAGTGCTCTGTCCCATAATGAAAGGTACACAAACAGTAAAAGCAAAGTCACATGACACAGATAAGACAAGACCATGAAGACAGGCAATGGACGTCCAACACTGAGACCAGGAATGCGTAGCCGGCAAAACCCGATAGGATGGCAATACCTAATCTAAAACAAAATATCACTGAGTCAATGAAGCAATTGTTCCTTGATTCTCCGAGTCCTCTGCGGCGTCCCCCAGGGCGGTGCCCTATGTCTCTGTGACACGTCTCTCAGCCACCGTCGGAGAGACCCCAGGCTCTTCATCGCCAGCAATTTTTCCAAGCCCTAACATGACACCTGAAACCAGAAAGAGGCGCCTTACTTGCTCCGAGAGAAGCCTGTTGGGGGTCTCTCATCCGCCACTGCCAGAACTCGGTGGAACCTCAATATGTAAAGGTCAGGCGAGTGTCAGAGGAAGAGACTACCAAGAGACTGTCTCATGCAACAGCAAAGGGTTTTTTTTGGGTCCAGCTTGCTGGGGCTCACAGCTAACTTAAATAGATCAGAGAGCTCTGAGAACAGCTTATGCAGAGCTTACATACATTTCTTGGAGAGGGAAGGGAGGGAAGTTTACTGATGTGTAAGGGTGAGTGGGCGGTTCGCGTGACACCGAGTGAGGCAGTACATTCTGCAGTTTGGCAGTTGGGAACAGTACATTCTAGAACAAGATTAGCAAACATTTCTCAAGATTTCAACAGTGTTTTGTTAAGCATACAGAAAAACAGGAAATTACAAGTACCTAATTTATTAACCTTTCACTACCGACTATCCCTTTTTGACTGGATGTTCCTTCTACATTAATTCATGCAAGGTACAAGGACCTATGCCATTGTATATCGATTTATCTGAGACATCTCTGCAGAACGTAATTCAATGCTGCGTATCCCAATCAAGGGCCCAATGCCCTTTTGGCCTTCAAATCATACTTAGATTTCTTTTTTCATACATATATTACACCTATATATTCTTATACACATAGCAAGTTCCCAATACCATTATTCATCCAGCACAATGATTTCTAACCCAAATCAAACATGTTTTTAACCATAATCATACACTGTTCCCTCAATCTAACTTTACAGAAGAGCAGGGAAAGAGTTGATTTTACAATAAAGAAATGTAGGGAAACTTCCACCTGCTGAGAACCTCAAAGGCCCATGCAGAAATGATCCCTGGAGAAGATGTAGGCAGCTATGAAGGACCTGAGAGAGCAAAAGTCATCTTCCATGGCAAACAACCCGGTCAGGATAAAAGGTTGTGTCTGAATCAGATTCTCTTCTTAATGTAGAGAACATGGACCAAAACAGGCCTGTGTGGAGATCTATTCCTGGGTGCCTATGGTTGATATACCATTCTAACTTGTGAAAGTGTCACAGGAAGTAGGGGCAGCCTCAATCTCATGGGACCCTTGGAAGCAACAGTTAAGACAAAGTGGTTGCCAAGACAGGGACCTCATTCAGTTCAGGAAGGAAATGACCTCACCTCACTTCCTTGGTGATGGAACTTTCTGAACTTTGGATCCAGGAAGCCAGGCACACAGAGCCAGTCCCAGTCCCCATCCCTGTGGTCTCACTTATTTGAATTTACCAAGGACAGTCAGTCTTTCTTGGTACCTTCAGACGTGAGAAGAACAAATGCCAGGAAAGCTCGGAAGCGTTGCTTTTCTTGAGAAAGCAGTTAGTGGCTCACCGTTGGCTCCTGAGAAGTTCACAGAGTTTGCCAAGGAGACCAGATCTGAGACAGGACAGGCTATTTTGGGGGAACATATTATGGCCTACAAGTCAGAGGACACTCCGGATAGTCAAAGACCTACTTGGGGGAAGAAGGTGCCTTTGTGGGTGTGGTTGTGGGTTTGTGGTTTTGTCTCATTTTCTGAGAATAGGTAGGAAAGTCAGTTTGTTTCGTTGGAAGTGGACTGCTTCTAGTAAGTGGTTTAACATGGCGAGTGTTTCTCTGTCTGTGTATCTCACTGTGTCCGTGGTTGTAGACATTAGATAAGAGAATTCATGAATGGATGTGTTTTGTCTAGTAGAAAGCTTCTCAGCATTCATATTGCCCCATTTATGAATGGACTGTAGCTTGCCTTATTGATGTGCAACACCTGCTATCTTCCTAAGTTCCTGTTTTCTTACTGAATTCCGGCCAATCTCAAGAATAGGCCTATGGTTTTGTGTCCAAGATATTTACCACCTCAAAGCTCTGTGACATAACAATGTACTGGATAGCTGTAGGGAATGGGGAGCATCTCAGAAAACTCAGATATCAGTGTGACCAGGAAAGTCTCAGTGGAGAAACCCTGCTTTGGGCCTTTTGCTTACCAATTGTTCTGTTGCCCTGAATGTCAGGAAGGTCTTTGCCTCTGGCCACCCCTTTTTGAAGCCTGAAGAAAACAGTTTTCAAATGGAAATGATTGGGCATACCTGTGGCTCTTTTCTTAAGTGCTTTGAAAAGGGATGTGTCTGAATCAGCCCCCTGGCCCTGTGTGTGGCTGTGACTTAGATTCTCAGCACCTGATGGATCTAAAGAAAGTTCCCATGTTTGCATCCAAATGAAAAATGGCCAAAAGAGCAGTCATTGGGATGAAGTCTCTTGACTTCCTCTGTAAGGTTCCTGAACTCCTTCAAGTGAAAATAGGGATCCTTTGGGTCAAATGAGTTCTTCAAAACCTGCAGAGGCTAGCCCATAGGTGTTTGGTTTTATCATGACTAAAATTCACATAAAGAATCTAAACTCCACAGTCAGTAGGCCTCAAATTGGAGAATTGGAGGGGTATTAATGGCAGGCCTATTTGATCACTCCTGGTTCACAGGATGGGTGTCCAGGCCACCTTGACTTTAGGCAAATGAGGGTCAAAGGAGCTTATTTTGGACACTGTCTTTGTCTGCGCCCCTCATTTAAACATCCAGCCAAATTATGATGAGTGTCAATATGGAAGAAGATGAGGGCCATATGGGAGTGTTCTTGTTTTAATTGTGGTAATTTGTGTGGTAGTTGGAAGAGATGACTGGGATCACCTGGGCTTGAACTCTGGTGTGATTCCCCTTAAAGAATGAGTTCTGGATCTGACCTCAGAGAAGTATTGCCGTGAATTCTCTTGGGATTTTACTAGGCCACGCGTGAGAATCGCCTTTGGAAACTGAGATCTAGGCCCAGGATGGCTTTCCACGGAGCTCGGGGATTCTGAGCCAGGATATCACATGATTTACTTCTTGAAGACTTGGCAGCCCTAGTTGAGAGTCCAAACACATATGGACCTCACATTGTAGACCACGATGTGTCTGGATTCATGTGACCTTTTTGCCAGTCTTTTGGAAGGCTTTTCTGTGAGTGTTCTCCAGAGCTTTCATTGAAATGAGCTTCCTCACCATTTAATGGTTCCTGAATTAATTGAAACCCACAGTGCCTCTAACTTCATTTTTGAAATATGACTAGATTAATACCATGAAATTTCTGAAATTCCCATGACCAGGTGGCACTGGATAAACTTTGGATTTCCTGTTGCTGATCATGAGTGTACCAAAGAGTGCCTTGATTGACTGGGTTTCGTGAAAATGGTGTAGAACAGAGATGCCAGTAATTTGGAGCCTGCTGAGTAGTGGGCGTAGAGAAGTGGACTGTAGGTGTGTAAATAAATATTTTTTTAGGACCACCTGGATCTTCCATTGGCTTTGAAAGACTTGCGACTGACATGGTGCAGGCAGCAGACCTTTATATGTAAAGGCATCTTGTCATATGGAGAGGTTTCAGGGCAATGTTCAGAATCAGGTTGCTATAGTCAAGGGGAAAGCTATGTAGGATAGAAGCCTGGTTCGTACATTCTCTTCGCGACCCTGACCAACCACACATGACAGAACTCCTCCAGCATTTTTATCCCAGTTGAACTCCTTGTATTTCGTGAAGCAAGTACCAAACTCCCAGTGCAGCAGTAAGAAACACCCTGGAAAATGGAGGATCACCAAATGGCTTCACAGTCCACATGGGAGACACTTCAGCCCAGTGGCCTCAGTTTACCTACAAAGAGAGAATTCAGCACCGCTGCCTCATGATCATTGGAAAATAAGAAACCATGTTCTCCAGGTAACATAGATGCAGACCCAGATTTCATGGTGTCACTACAAACGAAGCTAAATCTCCTGACAATTACATATATTTCTTGTTCCCAACCTCAGAGGAAGTTTCTCAAGAAGTCTTTAGGCCAGCACAGCTCCATGTTTCTGGATTGTTTACCCTCTCCCTTACTTTTGGAAACTGTTCTACCACCTCCAGTGTTGTGAACTCCTGAGCATTTTCCATTCCACATAAATTCACAGATTTTCTAACTCCTCTCCTCTAATTGTGTCTTACTTTTAGCGATGGTTATGTCAAGGCATTGTTCTGGATGAGAGAGGGAAGATTTATGTGTATCACATTTTTGCATACACATTAGATTAATTTTCCTTTTTTCCATTTGAAATACTGAATCCCTGACACTAACCCATACCCTACTAGACTCTGACTACTAATCCTAATATCATGGAGAGAAAGAAACCTAACCGAATAGAAATACCGGCCTTTCATAGGAAGCATGGTGTATACTTCTATTTGCCTTCTGCATTATCAAGAGTATGTGTTTTAAATCTAGTCAACTTTTCATTGTAATATTTCTCCATGATTTTTTAAAATTATCACATATATAAATTCCTGTCTCCCTTTCTCTGTATCCTATTCAGCACATGTATTTTTTTATGCATATATATAATATCCTACCTGGTATCACACGGACATTCTTTTGAGCTCCCTGACTTTGGAATATAAAATTGTGAGAACAGATGACTCTCCCTAAATAATGATGGAACTGAAAATTCAACCTATGGGTGAGCTTCCTAGTGAAAAACACTATACATAAATCCATGTTCAGTAAAATGAATATTTTTGGATATGTGGATGAATTATATTTCATGATGAATTTCGATTGGCATATATATTGCTAAATATTAATGTGTGTGTGTGTGTGTATGTGTGCATGTGTGTGTGTGTGTGTGTGTGTGTGTGTGTGTTTGTGTATTTTTTTTAAATCTGGAAAAAATATATATGTGTATATATATATATTTTTTTTTTCTCCAGATTTTAAAAAAATATGAAAAATATGTGTCTTATTATACACTCCCTAAATTCATTTATATTCATGTATGTGGGTTCAAAATCCAATCTTTACAAGATTATTTTCAGCAATATTTATATTCCTGTAATACATATTTGTTTCCTACTACTGAAAACTAAGTTCAGTAGGTGGTGCATACAAATCCTAATATTTCTACAGTACCTGAACCAGTTTAACATCAATGCAAGTAGATTGCTTTGGGACATGATGTGTATTTTGAAGTTCATTTTTATTCAACACTGGTATATTACTATTTTATCTGTTTATGGACATCATAGGATATATTTTTTCATCCACAACTTCACAAAATTATAGGCATTTGGTTCACATTCATTTACTTACTACTTAAGAACACATGTATTCCTCCATGTTTCTTTACTGGTCTTTTCACTAGACTTCTTTCTAAACACATAATTTTTGATTCCATAATCATTTTTGAAGCAATACTCACCCTTCACGATAAACCGTAACCCTAATATTACCATTACATATATAACTGGTTGGAATGATTGTATATATATCAATATAAGATTTCCAATATATTTTCAGATGCAAACTCAATCCATTATTTAAAGTTGGAACTAGTTATATACTTTATCACAATATGGTCTATTCATGCAACATCTCAATAATCATCAACACAAGGTACACCTATTTGTATCACCAGTACTAATTTATAAGTTTCCAGAATATTACTCCCCATAATGGTGGAAGAAATACTCATGTCACCTTATCTACATATACAATTTATCACGGTAGTATTCTGGACACAAAATGCAAAGGTCACACATATGATTGTACCAAAGCCTAAATGGAAAGTGACCATGGATTACTAAAAACATCCATGTCCAGGGTGCCTAATGCTCTCAAATGTCAATCCTATTGATTACTACATATTTGTTTCTTCCTAAGATTATATATTCAACCTCAAGCCTGTTGAAAATGTCTAATCCTATCACTCACTTTATACTTTGCCTGATTTCCTAATCTTTCTATTGATATCTGCTTTCCTACATATTTTTCCCACTTCATCATTGTGACTGTCTCTTCAGATGTGCTGACATTTACATTCACTCTCTAACTGAAACCCTATTGCTAAAGAACTTTTGGTCCAACTCCTAGAGTCACTCTTCTTCCTAAACCTACTGACTATCTTCCTAATCCTACAGACTATCCCTTTTTGACTGGATGTTCTCTTCTACATTCAATCATCCGAGGTACACGGTCCTATGCCATTGTATATCGATTTATCTGAGACCTCGGTGCAGAACATAATTCAAGCTAAGTATACCAATCAAGGGTTCTGTTGCCCTGAATGTCAGGAAGGTCTTTGCCTCAGGCCACCCCTTTGTGAAGCCTGAAGAAAAAAATTTCAAATGGAAATAAATGGACATCACCTGTGGCTCTTTGCTTAATTGCTTTGGAAAGGAATTTGTCTGAATCTGCCTCTTGGCAGATTCAGATTCTATGGAAAACAATGAAAGCAGTTTTAAGAGGGAAATTCATTTCTTGGAATTCTTTCCTCAAAAAAAAAAAAAGAAAAAAACAACAAATAAATGATCTCACACTACATCTCAAAAACCTAGAAAAAAAAAGCAAAACAGCAAATGTAGTAAAAGACAAGAAATAATTAAAATTAGAGGAGAAATCAACAAAATTGAAACAAAAAAATTGAAAAAATAAAAGTTGGTTCTTTGAAAATAAATTAAATCGACAGGGCCTTAGCCATGCTAATGAAGAGAAGTAGAGAGAGAACTCAAATTACTAACATATGGGATAAAAAAGGCAACATCACAACAGACACTACAGAAATTCAGATGATAATTAGAAAGTATTTTGAAACCCCATATTCCAATAAAACAGAAGATAATGAAGATATTGATAAATTTCTTATGTCATATGATCTGCCAAGTTTGAGTCCGGAAGACTCACACAATTTAAATAGACCAATAACAAAGGAAGAAATAGAAGAAACCTTCAAAAGACTACCAACCAAAAAAAGCCCTGGACCAGATGGTTATACAGCAGAGTTCTACAAAACGTTCAAAGATGAATTAATACCAATACTTTTCAAGCTATTTCAAAAAATAGAAAAAGAAGGAGTTCTTCCAAATTCATTCTATGAGGCCAACATCACCCTGATCCCAAAACCAGACAAAGACACTTCAAAGAAAGAAAACTACAGAAAAATATCTCTAATAAACTTGGATGCAAAAATTCTAAATAAAATCCTGGCAAATAAAAAACAAAAGCATATAAAAAATTGTGCTTCATGATCAAGAGGGATTCATCCCAGGGATGCAAGGCTGGTTCAATATACGGAAATCAATAAATGTAATCCATCACATCAATAGACTTAAAGAGAAGAACCATATGATCATCTCGATAGATGCAAAAAAAAAAGCATTCTACAAAGCACAGCATCCCTTTTTGTTTAAAACTCTATAAAAACTAGGAATAACAGGAACTTACCTGAACATGGTAATAGCTATATATGCTAAACCTCAGGCTAGCATCATCCTAAATGGAGAAAAACTGAAGGCATTCCCTCTAAAATTTGCAAAAGACATGGATGCCCTCTATCACCACTTCTATTTAATTTAGTTCTTGAAATACTATCCAGAGCAATGATACAGACAAAGGAAATAAAAGGCATAAAAATAGGAAAAGAAGAACTTAAATTATCGCTATTTGTGGATGACATGATAATATATTTAACAGACCCAAAAGGGTCTACAAAGAAACTGCTAGAGTTAATAAATGAATTCAGCAAATTGGCAGGATATAAAATCAACACGCATAAATCAAAGGCATTCCTGTATATCAGCAACAAATCTTCTGAAATGGAAATGAGGAAAACCACTCCATTTACAGTATACTCAAAGAAAATAAAAAACTTGGGAATCAACCTAACCAAAGAGGTGAAAGATTTATACAATGAAAACTACAGAACCCTAAAGAGAGAGATAGAAGAAGATGTTAGAGGATGGAAAAATATGCCCTGTACATGGATAGGCAGAAATAACATTATCAAAATGGCGATATTACCCAAAGTTCTCTACAGGTTTAATGCAATGCCAATCAAAAACCCAATGGCATTTCTTGTAGAAATAGATAAAGTAATCATGAATTTCATATGGAACAACAAAAGACCCAGAATAGCGAAAGCAATTCTAAGCAGGAAGTGTGAATCCAGAGTTCAAACTGTACTACAAAGCAATAGTAACAAAAACAGTGTGGTACTGGTATCAAAACAGGCAGATGGACCAATGGTACAGAATAGAGGACACAGAGACATATCCACAAAATTACAACTTTCTTATATTTGAAAAGGGGCCTAAAAGCATGCAATGTAAGAAGGATAGCATCTTCAACAAATGGTGCAGGGACAATTGGAAATTCATATGCAACAAAATGAAACGGAATCCCTTTCTCTCACAATGCATAAAAGTTAACTCAAAATGGATCAAGGAGCCAGATATAAAATCAGAGACACTGCATCTGATAGAAGAAAAAGTTGGCTACGATGTACATACTGTGGGGTTGGGCTCCAAATTCCTTAATAGGACACCCATAGCCCAAGAGTTCATAAAAAGAATAAACAAATGGGACTTACTTAATCTAAAAAAGTATTTTCTCAGCAAGAGAAACAATAAGAGAGTTAAATAGAGAGCCTACATCCTGGGAACAAATTTTTACCCCTTACACTTCAGATAGAGCCCTAATATCTAGAATATACAAAGAACTCAAAACAATTAAACAATGAGATAACAAATAACCCAATCAACAATGGGCCAAGGATCTTAACAGACACTTCACAGAGGAGGACATACAATCAATCAACAAGTACATGAAAAAATGCTCACCATCTGTAGCAGTCAGAGAAATGCAATCAAAACCACCCTAAGATACCATCTCACTCCAGTAAGATTGGCAGCCATTATGAAGTCGAACAACAATAAGTGTTGGTGAGGATGTGGGGTAAAGGGTACACTTGTACACTGCTTGTGGGCCTGCAAATTGGAGAGTCCAATATGGAAAGCAGTATGGAGATTCCTGGGAAAGCTGGGAATGGAACCGCCATTTGACCGAGATATCGCCCTTCTCAGACTCTTCCCTGAGGATCTTAATAGAGAGCAGTATAAGGATACTGCCACATCGATGATCATAGCGGCACAATTCACAATAACTAGACTGTGGAACCAAACTAGATGCCCTTCAATAGACGAATGGATAATAAAAATGTGGCATCTATACACAATGGAGTATTACACAGCACTGAAAATGACAAAATCATAGAATTTGCAGGGAAATTAATGGCATTAGAATAGATTATGCTAAGCGAAGCTATCCAATCCTTAAAAAACAAATGCCAAATGTTTCCTTTTATATAGAGAGAGCAAATAAGAACAGAACAGGGAGGAAGAACATGAGAAAAATATTAAAACTAAACAGAGATGAGTGGGGGGAGAGAAAGGGAGAGAGAAGGAAAATTATATGGAAATTGTAGAAGACTACTCAATGTTACACAAAATTACATATAAGAGGTTGTGAGGCTAAAGAGGGGAAAACAAGGGAGAGAATTAAACAACAGCAGATGAGGTAGAGAGGGAAGATGGGAGGGGAGGGGGAATAGTAGGGGATAGGAAAGGTAGCAGAATTCAACAATAACTAGTATGCTATTATGTAAAAACGTGAGTGTGTAACTGATGTGATTCTGCGATTTGTATTTGGGGTAAAAATGGGAGTTCATAACCCAATTAAGTCAAATGTATGAAAGATGATATATCATGAGCTTTATAATGTTTTGAACAACCAAAAAAAAAGAATTGAATTTCCAATATTTGAGTCATATAACAACTTTATTTTTTAATAAAATTGTCTTTTATTTGTTATCTTACTTGCTGGTATCTGCCTTTCAGTTTTAAACAACTATGTGCTTTAGCCATTCATCCATGTAGTATGTAACAGAAAATTTTGAGTGTCTCCATATAACCAGATTGGCAAGGCATCAAGGTTTCCTTCACAAACAAGGTGAAGGCTTTGCCATTAGAAATTTAATATTCTGCAAAACAATTTTTTTAACTTTCCAATTAAATTTCCAAAAAAAATTTAGAAAAAAAAGAATCTAAACCCCACAGTAAGAAGGCCTCAAAGTGGAGAAGTGGAGCATTTACGGCAGGCCTATTTGATCACTGCTGGTTCACAGGAAGCGTGTCCAATCAACCCTGATGTTAGGCAAGTGAGGGGCAAGGGAGCTTATTTTGGGCACTGGTTTGGATGTGCCCCTCATGGAAAACTCCATCCAGAGGTTATGATGTGTGTTTATATGGAAGAAGATGAGGGCCATGTGGGAGTGTTTTGGTTTTAATTGTGGTCATTTGTGTGGTAGTTGGAAGAGATGACTGGGTCCACCTGGGCTTGAACTCTGGTGTGATTCCCCTTAGAGAATGAGATTTGGAACTGACTTCAGAGAAGTATTGCCATGAATGTTGTTGGGATTTCAGGAGGCCACGCATGAGAGTCGCCCTTGGAAACTGAGATCTTGGCCCAGAGAGGCTTTCCAGAGAGCACTGGGAATCTCAGCTAGGATATCACAGGTTTTATTCTGAAAGACCTGGCAGCCATAGTTGAGAGTCAAAACACACATGGACCTCACATTGGAGACCTCAATGGGCCTGGCTTCATGTGACAATTTGGCCACTCTTTGGGAAGCCTTGCCTGTGAGAGATCTCCAGATCCTTCATTAAAATGAGCTTCCTCAACATTTAATGGATCCTGAATGAATTGAAACCCACAGTACCAACAACTTCATCTGTGAAAAATAGTTAGATAAATACCATGAATTTTTAGAAATTCTCAGGACCAGGTGGCACTGGAGAACCTTTGGATGTCCTGTTGCTGATCATGAGTATACCAGACACTGCCTTGATTGACTAGGTATCATGAAAATGGTGTAGAACAGAGATGCCAGTAAGTTGGAGCCTGATGTGTAGTGGGCCTGGAGCAGTGGTGTGCAGGTGTGTGATAAAACATCTGTGGTGGGGCCTGTGGATCTGCCATTGACTTTCAAATGCCTTGACACAGACACGGTGCAGCCAGCAGACCCTTCTATATAAAGGCATCTTGTTATATGGAGATTTTTCACGGCAATGTTTAGAATCAGGTTGCTATGGTCAAGGGGCAAGCTATGTGGGATAGAAGCCTAGTTGGTGCATTCTCATGCAGACACTGACCCACCACACGTGACAGAACTCCCTCCAGCACTGTGTCCCACTTGAACTCCTTGTATTTCGTGAAGCAAATACCAAACTCCCAGTGCAGCAGCAAGAAACACAATGAAAAGTCGAGGATGACCAAATGGCTTCACAGTCCACATGGGGTGACACTTAGCCCCCGTGGCCACAATTTAGCTACAAAGAGAGAATTTAGCACTGCTGCCTCATGTTCATTGGAAAATAAGAAACCATGTCCTCCTGGTCACATAGATGCAGACATAGCTTTGATGGTCTCACTACATCGGAAGTTAAAGCTCCTGAAAACAACATATATTTCAAGTGCCCAAGCTCAGAGGCAATTTCTCAAGAAGTGTTTAGGCCAGCAGATCTCCATGTTTGTGGAGTGTTTACCATGTCACTTACTTTTGGAAACTGCTCTATCAACTCCAAGGTTGTGAACTCCCGAGCATTTTCCATTCTAAATATATATTCACAGATTTTCTAACTCTTCTCCTCTAATTCTGACTTACTTGGGGCAAAAGGAATGTCAAGTCATTGTTCTGGATGAGAGAGGGAAGATTGTTTTGTAGCACATATTTGCATACACATTGGATTCATTTTCCAATTTTCTGTTTGAAATACTGAATCCCTGACACTAACCCATACCCTACTAAACTCTGACTACTAATCCTAATATAATGGAGAAAAATAACCCAAACAGAATAGAAATACAAGCATTTCAGAAGAAGCATGGTGTATAGTTGGAATTACCTTTTGCATGATATAAGGTAGGAGTTATAAATCTAGTCAATTATTTGTTGAAATAATTTTCCATGTGTTTTTAAAGTTAAGAAAAATGTGAATTCCTGTCTCCCGTTCTCTGTAGCCTATTAAGCAAATGTATTTTTATATGCACAAATAGAATCCTACCTGGTTTCACATATACATTCTTGTGAGGTGGCTGACTTGGCAGATACAAATTGTGAGAAGAGATCACTCCTCCTAAACGCTGTTTTAACTGAAAATTCAACCCATGGGTGAGCTTCCTAGATGAACAACACTATACACATATTCATGTTCAGTAAAATCAATATTTTGGGATATGCGGATGAGTTATTTTTCATGATGAATTTCAATTGGCATATATATTGCTACATTATAATGTGTGTGTTTGTGTGTCTATATATACATTATATATATATATATATATATATATATATATATATATATATATATATATATATTCTCCAGATTTACCAAAATATGAAATATATGTGTCTTCTTATACACCGCCTGAATTCATTCATATTCATATATGTGGATTTATAATCAACTTTTAAAAAGTTTATTCTCAGAAATATACATCCACTGAAATAAATATTTGTTTCCTAGTACTGAAAACTAACTTCAGGGAAGGGTGCTTACAAATCCTAATATTTCTACAGTAACTGACCAAGTTTAACATCAATGCAAGTAGATTCCTATTGGATATGATGTGTTTATTAAAGTTCATTTTAATCAAACCTGGTACGTTATTATTTCTTCAGTTTATAGACATCATAAATTATATCCTTTCATTCACAAGTTCACAAATTTATAAACATTTGGTTCACTTTCAATCACTTCCTCCTTCAGAACACTTATATTTCTCCATGTTTCTTGACTGGTCTTTTCACTAGACTTCTTTCTAAAGACATTATTTTCGATTCCATAATCATTTTTGAAGCAAAACTCACACACTATTTATGATAAACGGTAACCCTAATATAACCATTAGATATATAAGTGGTTGGAATGAATGTATGTATATCAATAAATGATTTCCTCTATTTTTTCAGATATCAATACAATCCATTATTTAAATTTGGAACCAGTCATATAATTTATTCACAGTATGGTCTATTAATGCATCATCTCTATATTCATCAACACAGGGTAAGCCGATTAGTATCCCCAGTACTAATTTATATCTTTTCAAAATATTTCCCCCAGAAATGGTGGAAGAAATCCTCATGTCACCTGATCTTCATATACATCTTATCACAGTAATATTCTGGACACAAAATGCGAAGGTCACCGTTATGATTGTACCAAAGCCTCAATGGAATGTGAACATGGATTACTAAATATATCCATATCCAGGTTGCCTAATGCTCTCAAATGTCAATCTTATTGTTGACTACAAATTGGTTTCTTCTTAAGATTATGTATTCAACCTCAACCCTGTTGAAAATGTCTAATCCTATCACGTTATACTTTGCCTGATTTCCTAATGTCTCTATTGATGTCTGCTTTCCTACATATTTTCCCCAGTTCATCATTGTGCCTGACTCTTCACATATGGTGTCATTTATATTCACTCTCTAACCAAAACCCTATTGCTAAAGAACATTTGGTCCAAATCCTAGACTCACTCTTCCTTCTAAACCTACTGACTATCTTCCTAATCCTACACACAATCCCTTTTTGACTGGATGATCTCTTCTACATTTAATCATCTGAGGTACAGGGTCTTATGCCATTGTATATCAATTTAACTGAGACCTCGGTGCAAAACATAACTCAAGCTAAGGATCCCAATCAAGGGTCCAAATCCTTCTGGGCTTCAAATATTACCTAGATTTCTGTTTTCATACTTATGTTCTACCTCTATATTCTTATAAATATCGCTGGTTCCCAATACCATTATTCATCCAGCAGAATGATTTCCAACCCAAATCGAACATGCTATTAATCCTAACCATACAATGTTCTCTCAATCTCACTTTACAGAAGAGCAGGGACAAAGTTGGTATTACAATACAGGAAGTTAGGAGATCTTCCAACTGCTGAGTACCTCAAAATCCATGCAGAAATTATCCCTGGAGAAGATGCACGCAGCTATGAAGGACCTGAGAGAACAAAAGTCATATTCCATGGCAAAAAACATGGTCAGGATGAAAAGATGTGTCTGAGTCAGCCTCTCTATTCTTAATGTAGGGAAGATGGACCAAACCAGGCCTGTGTGGAGAGCTGTTCCCAGGTGACTATGGTTTCTATACCATTCTAACATGAGAAAGTATCACAGGAAGTAGGGCAGCCTCCATGTCAGGAGACAATAGGAAGAAACTGTTAGGACAAAGTGGTGGCCAAGACAGTGACCTCATTCATTTTCTGAAGGTAGTGACCTCACCTCACTTCCTTGGTGATGGAGCTCTCTGAATTTTGTGATCCAGGAAGCAAGGCACCCTGAGCCAGTCCCAGTCCCAGTCGCAGTGGGCTCATTTCTTTAGATTTTCCAGGAACAGAGTCAGTCTTTCTTGGTACCTACTGATGTAAGGGTTGCCAAATACCAAGAAAGCTCTGAAGAGGGGTCTTTCCTGAGAGGATAGGAATTGGCTCACCACTGCGTCCTTACAACTTCACAGATTTGACCAAGGAGACCAGATCTGAGACAGAAAGGCCATTTCTGGGGAACATTGTATGTCCTACCAGTCAGAGGACATTCCAGATAGTCACAGACCTACTTGGAAGAAGGAGGTGCATTAGTGGGTGTTGGTTTGTGTTTGTGGTTTTTTCACATGATCTGAGAATAGGTAAAAAAGGAAGTTTGTTTGGTTTGGAGTGGACTGTTTCTAGTAAGTCATTTGACAAGGAGACTGTTTCTGTGTCTGTGTATCCCATTGTGTTTTTCTTTGTAGATATTAGAAAAGAAAATAGCTCATTGGGTGTGTCCTGTCTAGTAGAAAACTTCCCAGTATGCATCCTTCCCAATTAATGAATGGACTGAGGCTTGCCTTATCCATGGGCAACACCTGCTATCTACCTAAGTTCTCATTTTTTTCCTGAATTCTGGCCACTCTCAGGATTAGTATCATGTATTTTTGTACAAGATACGTACCACCTCCAAGCTCTGTGACATGGCCATGTACTGGATAGCTGAAGAGAATGGCGAGCATCTCAGAAAACTCACATATCAGAGTAACCAGGAAAGTCTCCTAGGAGAAACCCTGCTTGGGGGCTTTTGATTACCTATTGTTCTGTTGCTCTGAATGGCAGAAAGGTCTTTGCCTCAGGCCAAACCTTAGTGAAGCCTGAAGAAAAGAGTTTTCAAATGGAAATGAATGGGAATCACCTGTGGCTTTTTACTTTATTGCTTTGGAAAAAGATTTGTCTGAATCAGCCTCTTGGCCCTGTGTGAGCCTGTGGTTTAGATTTTCAGCACCTGATGGGTCTAGAGAAAGATCCCATGTAGGCATTCAAAACCAAAATGGAAAAAAGATCAGTCATTTTGGATGAAGCCTCTCGCCTTCCTCTGTAATATTTCTGACCTCCATCAAGTGAGAATAGGGATCATTTGTGTCAAATGAGTTCTTCAAAGCCCTGCAGAGGCTGGACAATAGGTGCTTGCGTTTTCTCATGACTCCAATTCACACAAAGAATCTATACCCCACAGTCAGTAGGCCTCAAATTTGAGAAGTGGAGCAGTATTAACAGCAGTCCTATATGATCACTTCTGTTTCACAGGAATGTTGTCCAGGCCACCCTGACTTTAGGCAAATGAGGGGCAAGGGAGATTATTTTTGACACTGTCTTGGGCTGTGCCCCTCATGGAAACCTCCAGCTAGAGTTTATGATTAGTGTCTATATAAAAGAAGAAGAGGGCCCTGTGGGAGTGTTTTGGTTTTAATTGTCATCATTTGTGTGGCAATTGGAAGAGATGCCTGGGTCCACCTGGGCTTGAACTGTTGTGATTCCCCTTAGAGACTGAGTTGTGGAACTGAACTCAGAGAAGTATTGCCATGAATTGTGTTGGGATTTTTGGAGGCCACGCATGAGATTCGCCATTGGAAACTGAGATCTAGGCCCAGGGTGACTTTCCACAGAGCACTGGGAATCTCAGCCAGGATATCACAAGATTTTATTTTGAAAGATTGTCAGCCATAGTTGAGAGTCAAAACACACATGGAATTCACATTGTAGACCTCAATGGGCCTGGCTTCATGTGACATTTTGCCCACTCTTTGGGAAACCTTGCCTGTGAAAGTTCTCCAGAGCTTTAATTAAAATGAGATTCCTCACCTTTTAATGGTTCCTGTATAAATTAAATCCCACAGTGCCTCCAACTTCATTATTGAAAAATATCTAGATAAATACCATGAATTTTTTGAAGTTACTATGACCAGGTTGCACTGAAGAACCTCTGAATGTCCTGTTCCTGATCATGATTGTACCAGACAGTGCCTTGATTGACTGGGTTTCATGAAAAAAGTGTAGAACATAGATGCCAGAAAGTTGGAGCCTGCAGACTAGTGGGCCTAGAGCAGAGGAGTGTAGGTGTGTGAAAAAAACATTTGTGGTGGGGCCACGTGGATCTGCCATTGGCTTAGAAAGACTTGTGACTGACATGGTACAGCCAGTAGACCCTTCTATGTAAGGGCATCTTGTTATATGGAGAGGATTCCTGCCAAAGGTCAGAATCAGGCTGCTATTGTCAAGTTGAAAAGCTATGTGGGATTGAAGCCTCACTGGTGCATTTTACTAACCCACCACACGTGAGAGTACATCCTCCAGCACTGTGTCCCAGTAGAACTCCTTGTATTTCATGAAGCCAATACCAAACTCACAGTGCAGCAGTAAAAAACATCACAAAAGTGGATAATGACCAAATGGTTCTACAGACAACACAGTTAGATACTTAGACCCCAGTGGCCAAAGTTTACCTACAAAGAGAGAATTCAGCACTGCTGCCTCATGTTCACTAGAAAACAAAAAACCATGTCATCCAGGTCACATAGATGGAGACCCAGAATTGATGGTCTCACTACAAAGGAAGCTAAAACTCCTGACAACAATATATATTTTAACTGCCCGACCTCAGAGGCAGTTTCTCAAAAAGTCATTAGGCCAGCAGAGCTCCATGTTTGTGGAGTGTTTACCCTCTCCCTTTTTGTAACCCGTTCTACCTCCTACAAGTTTGTGAACTCCTGAGCATTTTTCTTTCCACATATGTATTCACAGATTTTCTAACTTTTCTCCACTAATTGTGTCTTATTTGGGGCGAAGGTAATGTCAAAGCATTGTTCTGGATGAGAGTGGGAAGATTTTTGTCTAGCACATATTTGCATACACATTAGATTCATTTTCATATTTTCCATTTGAAATACTGAATCCCTGACACTAACACATACCCTACTAGACTCTGACTACTAATCCAAATATGATGGAGAAAAAGAAACTTAACAGAATAGAAATACAGGCCTTTCATAGGAGGCATGGTGTATACTTGGACTTGCCTTCAGCTTTATCAACGGTATGTGTTATAAATATAGTCAACTTTTCATTGTAATACTTCTCCATGAGATTTTAAAATTAACACATATGTAAATTTCTGTCTCCCTTTCTCTGTAGCCTATTCATCACATGTATTTTTTAATGCATCTTTAGAATTCTACCTGGTATCACATGTACATTCTTGTGAGCTCGCTTATTTTGGAAGATACAAATTGTGAGAAGAGATCACTCCCTCTAAATACTGATGGAAATGGAAATTCAACATATGGGTGAATTTCCTAGATGAACAATATTATGCATAAATAAATGTTCAGTAAAATGAATATTTTTGGATACGTGGATGATATCTATTTTATTATGATTTTCGAATGGCATATATATTGCTACATTTTAATGTCTGTGTATGTGAGTATCTATCTATCTATCTATCTATCTATCTATCTATATAGATATAGATATCTACTCTCTTTAGATTTTCCAAAATATGAAATATATGTGTCTTATTATACACTTTCTAAATTTACTCATGTGTGTGTATGTGGATTTATAATCAAATTTTCACAAAATAATTCTTAGAAATATTCATCCACCTTAAATACATATTTATCTCCTAGTACTGAAAACTAAATTCAGTGAATGGTGCATACAAATCGTAATATTTCCACAGTGACTGACCCAGTTTCACATCAATGCAAGTAGACACCTATGGGACCATGATGTGTATTTTGAAGTTCATTTTTATTCAACACTGATACATTACTATTTCTGCAGTTTATGGACATAATAGGATATATTCTTTCATCCACAATTTCACAAATTTATAGGCATTTAGTTCACTTTCAATCACTTCCTACTTCAGAACACATGTATTCCTCCATGTTTCTTGACTGTTCTTTTCATGAGATTCTTTCCAAACACATTATTTTTGATTTCCATAATCATTTTTGAAGCAAAACTCAGACACTCTTCATGATAAACCATAATGCTAATATTACCATTAGATGTATAACTGGTTAGAATGAATTTATGTATATCAATATAAGATTTCCTATATATTTTCAGATATCAATTCAATCCATTATTTAAAGTTTGAACCAGTTATATTATTTATTCACAGTATGGTCTATTAAGGCATCATCTCTATATTCATAGACCGATGGTATACCTATTTGTATCCCAAATACTAATTTATAAGTCTTTAAAATATTGCTTTAAGAATATTGGAAGAAATACTCTAGTCACCTGATATACATATACATTTCATCACAGTAATATTCCTGACACAAAATGCAACGGACACACTTATGATTGTACCACAGCCTATATTGAAAGTGAGCATGTATTACTAACAACATCCATGTCCTGATTAACTATTGATCTCAAATATCATTC
Source organism: Callospermophilus lateralis (assembly GCF_048772815.1). Taxonomy (NCBI): domain Eukaryota; kingdom Metazoa; phylum Chordata; class Mammalia; order Rodentia; family Sciuridae; genus Callospermophilus; species Callospermophilus lateralis. The sequence continues at coordinate 752,748 of NW_027515008.1, read as the reverse complement.
CTATTGGTGAGTACATATTTGTTTCTTCCTAAGATTAAATATTGAAACTGAACCCTGTTAAAAATGTCTCATCCTATCACTCACTTTGTACTTTGCCTGATTTCCTAATGTCTCTATTGATATCTGATTTCCTACACATTTTCCCCAGTTCATCACTGTGACTGACTCTTGAAATATGCTGACATTTACATTCACTCTCTAACAAAACCCCTATATCTAAAGAACTTTTGGTCCAACTCCTAGACTCACTGAAATGGGTTCTTCAAAGCCCTGCAGAGGGTAGCCCTTAGGTGCTTGGGTTTTCTCATGACCCCAATTCACATAAAGAATCTATGCCCCACAGAGAGTAGGCCTCAAATTGGAGAAGTAGAGCAGTATTAATGGCAGGCCTATTTGATCACACCTGATTCACAGGAAGGGTTTCCAGGCCACCCTGAATTTAGGCAAATAAGGGGCAAATGAGCTTATTTTGGACACTGTCTTAGGCTGCGCCCCTCATGGAAACCTCCAGCAAGAGGTTATGATGAGAGTTTATATTGAAGAAGATGAGGGCCATGTGGGAGTGTTTTGATTTAATTGTGGTCATTTGTGTGGTAGTTGGAAGAGATGACTGGGTCCACATGGGCTTGAACTCTGGAGTGATTCCCCTTAGAGACTGAGTTCTGGAAATGAACTCAGAGAAGTATCGACATGAATTGTGTTGGGATTTTAGGAGGCCACACATGAGAGTTGCCCTTGGAGACTGAGATCTAGGCCCAGGATAGCTTTCCAAAGAGCACTGGGAATCTCAGCCAGGATATCACATGAGTTTATTCAGAAAGACGTGGCAGCCATTGTTGAGAGTCAAAACACACATGGACCTCAATTGTAGACCTCAATGGGCCTGGCTTAATGTGACCTTTTGGCCAGTCTTTGGGAAGCCTTGCCTCTGAGAGTTCTCCTGAGCTTTAATTGAAATAATCTTCCTCACCATTTCATGGTTCCTGAATAAATTGAAAGCCACAGTGCCTCCAACTTCATCCTTGAAAATTGGCTATATAAATACCATGAATTTTTAAAATTCCCATGAACAGGTGGCACTGGAGAACCTTTGGATATCTGTTGCTGATCACGAGTGTACCAGACATTGCATTGATTGACTGGGTTTCATGAAAATGGTGAGAACAGAGATGCCAGAAAGTTGGAGCCTGCTGACTAGTGGGCCCAGAGCAGTGGTGGGCAGGTGTATGATAAAACATCTGTCGTGGGGACACGTGGTTCTGCCATTGGTTTCCGAATGACTTGTGACTGACATGGTGCAGCCAGCAGAACCTTACAAGTAAAGGGACCTTGTTATATGGAGAGGTTTCAGGGCAATGTTCAGAATCAGGTTGCTATCGACATGGGTGCAAGCTTTTTGGGATAGAAGCCTGGTTGGTGCATTCTCCTGCAGACCCTCATCCACTACAAGTGAGAGTACTCCCTCTAGCGCTGTGTCCCAGTTTTTCTCCCTGTATTACGTGAAGCCAATACCAAACTCCCAGTGCAGCAGTAAGAAACACCACGAAAAGTGGAGTATGACCAAATGGCTTCACAGATCACATGGTTAGACACTTAGACCCCAGTGTCCTCAGTTTACTAACAAAGGGAAAATTCAGAACTTCTGCCTCATGTTCAATAGCATATAAGGAACCATGTCATCCAGGTCACATAGATGCCGACCCAGGTTTGATGGTCTCAATACAAAGGAAGCTAAATCTCCTGACAACAACAAATTTTTCAAGGGCCCAAACTCAGAGGCAGTTTCTCAACAACTCATTAGGCCACCAGAGTTCCATGTTTGTAGAGTGTTTACCCTGTACCTTACTTTTGGAAATTCCACTACCACCTCCAAGGTTGTGAACTCCTGAGCATTTTCTTTTCCAGATATATATTCACAGACTTTCAAACTCTTCTCCACTAATTGTGTATTACTTGTGGCGAAGGAAATATCAAGGCATTGTTTTGGAGGACAGTGGGAAGATTTTTGTCTAGCAAATATTTGCATACACATTAGATTCATTTTCCTATTTTCCATTAGAAATACTGAATCCCTGTCACTAACCCATACCCTACTAGACTCTGACTACTAATCTCAATATGATGTAGAAAAAGAAACCTAACAGAATAGAAATACAGGCCGTTCATAGGAGGCATGGTGTATACTAGGACTTGCCTTCTGCTTTATCAAGTGAATGTGTTATAAATCTAGTCAACTTTTCATTGTAATACTTCTCCATGAGTTTTTAAAGTTAACACATATGTACATTTCTGTCTCCCTTTCTCTGTACCCTATTCATCTCATGAAATTTATTATGCATATTTAGTATCCTACCTGGTATCACACGTACATTCTTGTGAGCTTGCTGTTTTAGGAAGATACAAATTGTGAGAAGAGATCACTCCCCCTAATTACTGATGGAACTGAAAATTCAACATATTGGTGAATTTCCTAGATGAACAGCATTATACATAAATCCATGCTCAGTAAAAAGAATAGTTTTGGATATGAGGATGATATATATTTCATGATGAATTTTGATTGGCATACATATTACTACATTTTAATGTCTGTGTTTGTATCTTTATATATATATATATATATATATATATATATATATATATATATTTTTTTTTTTTTTCTCCAGATTATTCAAAATATGAAATATATGTGTCTTATTTTAAACTCACTAATTTAACTCATGTTCCTATATGTGGATTTATAATCAAATTTTCACAAAATTATTCTCAGAAATATTCATCCACATGAAATACATATTTATTTCCCAGTACTGAAAACTAACTTCGGTGAAAGGTGCTTACAAATCCTAATATTTGTACAGTAACTGACCCAGTTTAACATCAATGCAAGTAAAATCCTATGGGACATGATGTGTATTTTGAAGTTCATTTTTATTCAACACTGGTACATTACTATTTCTTCAGTTTATGGACATTATAAGATAAAACTTTTCATCCACAAGTTAACAAATCTGTACGCATTTGGTTCACTTGCAATTACTTCCTGCTTCAGAATATATGTATTCCTCCATGTTTCTTGACTGTACTTTTCATGAGATTATTTCCAAACACATTATTTTCGATTTCCATAATCATTTTTGAAGCAAAACTCCCACACTCTTCATGATAAACCATAATGCTAAAATTACCATTAGATGTATAACTGGTTAGAATGAACTTATGTATATCAATATAAGATTTCCTATATATTTTCAGATATCAATTCAATCCATTATTTAAAGTTTGATCAAGTTATATTATTTATTTACAGTATGGTCTATTAAGGCATCATCTTTATAATCATAGGCACAGGGTACACGTACTTGTGTCCCCAATACTAATTTATAAGTCTTAAAATGTTGCTTTCAGAAATGTTTGAAGAAATACTGTAGTCACCTGATATACATTTACATTTCATCACAGTAATATTCCTGACACAAAATGCAACGGACACCCTTATGATTGTACCAAAGCCTAAATTTAATGTGAGCATGTATTACTAACAACATCCATGTCCTGATTAACTAATGATCACAAATATCATTCCTATTGGTGACTACATATTTGTTTCTTCCTAAGATTATATATTCAAACTCAACCCTGTTAAAAACGTCTTATCCTATTACTCACTTTGTACTTTCCCTGATTTCCTAATGTCTCTATTGATATCTGCTTTCCTAAACATTTTCCCCAGTTCATCACTGTGACTGACTCTTCACATATGCTGACATTTGCATTCACTCTCTAACCAAAACCCTATATCTAAATAACTTTTGGAACTATCCCTTTTTGTCTGGAGGATCTCTTCCTCATTCAGTCATCCAAGGTACAAGGTCCTATGCCATTGTATAACGATTTATTTGAGACAACTTTGCGGAAATAATTCAAAGCAAAGTATCCCAATCAAGGGCCCAGTGTTCATCTGGGTTTCAAATCTTTCCTAGATTTCTGTATTCATACTTATATTACACCTATATATGCTTGTAAATATCGGAGGTCCCCAATACCATTATTCATCTCGCAGAATGATTCCTAACCCAAATTGAACATGTTATTAACCCTAACCATGCACTGTTCCCTCAATTTAACTTTACAAAGACCAGGGACAGAGTTTGTGTTATAATACAGGTAGGTAGGGGATCTTCCACCTGTTGAGAACCTCAAGTTCCATGCAGAAATAAACCCTGAAGAAGATGTAGGCAGCTATGAAGGACCTGAGAGAGCAACAGTAATCTTCCTTGGTAAAATACCTGGTCAGGATGAAGCGATGTGTCTGAATAAGCCTCTCTTTTCTTAAAGTAGAGAAGATGGACCAAACCAGGTCTGTGTGGAGAGCTGTTAACATGTGCCTATGGTTGATATACCATTCTATTTGTGAATGTGACACAGGAAGTAGGGGAAGCCTCTCTCTCGTGGGACCCTTGGAAGCAAATGTTAGGATAAAGTGGTTACCAAGGTAGTGACCTCATTCAGTTCCTGAAGGAAGTGACCTACCTCACTTCCTTGGTGATGGAACTCTCTGAACTTGGGATCCAGGAAGCCAGGCACTCAGAGCCAGTCCCAGTCCCAGTCCCAGTGGGTTCACTTGTTTGGATTTACCAAGGACAGAGTCAGTCTTTTTGGTACATACTGATGTGTGGATGGCTAAATGCCAGGAAAGCTCTGAAGAGGGGCCTTTCCTGAGAAAGCAGGTAGTGACTCACTGATTGATGCTGAAAACTTTACAGAGTTGGTAAAGGAGACCTGATCTGAGACAGGACAGTCCATTTCAAGGGAGCAGAGTAAGGCCCATCAGTCTGAGGACACTCTGGATAGTCACAGACCTACTTGGGGGAAGGAGGTGCCTTTGTGGGTGTGGGTATGAATTTGTGTTTTTTTATCATGTTCTGAGAATAGGTAGGAAAGGCAGTATGTTTGGTTTGGAGTGGACTGTTTTTAGCAAGTCATTTGACTTGGCGAGTGTTTCTATGTTTGTGTATCCCACTTTTTCCGTGGTTGTAGATATTAGAAAAGTGAATGCATCAATGGATGTGTCCTGTCTAGTAGAAAGCATCTCAGCACACATCCTTCCCAATTTATGAATGGACTGTGGCTTGCCTTATATGGACAACACCTACTTCTTTCCTTAGTTCCTGTTTTCTTCCTGAATTCTGGCCACTCTCCAGAATAGGCTCATGTTTTTTTGTCCAAGATATGGACCTCCGTTGAGTTCTGTGACATGGCCATGTACTGGATAGATGAAGGGAATTGGGAGCATCTCTGAAAACTCGGATATCAGTGTGACCAGTAAAGTCTCAGTAGAGAAACCCTGCTTTGTGCCTTTTGCTTACCTACTGTTCTGTTGACCTGAATGTCAGGAAGGTCTTTTCCTCAGGCCACCAGTTTGTGAAGCCTGAAGAAAAGTGCTTTCAATTGGAAATGAATGAGCATCACCTGTGGCTCTTTGCTTAATTGCTTTGGAAAGGGATGTGTCTGAATCATCCTTTCGGCTCTGAGAGAGGCTGTGGCTTTGATTTTCAGCACCTGATGGATCTAAAGAAAGATCCCATGTGTGCATCCAAAACCAAAATGGCAAAAAGATCAGTCATTGTGGATGAAGTCTCTTGCTTCCTCTGTTAGGTTCCTGACCTCCATCAAGTAAGTAGAGGGATCCTTTGAGACAAATGAGTTCTTCAAAGCCCTGCAGCAGTGCTTGGGTTCTCACATGACTCCAAATCACATAAAGAATCTATACCTCACAGTCAGTAGGCTTCAAAATGAAGAAACAGAGCCGTATTACTGGCAGGCCTATTTGATCAATCCTGGTTTACAGGAAGGGTGTCCAGGAAACCCTGACTCTAGGAAAATGAGGGGCAAGGGAACTTATTTTGGACACTGTCTTGGGCTGCGCCCCTTATGGAAACCTCCAGCCAGAGGTTATGATGAATGTCTACATGGAAGAATATGAGGGCCATGTGGGAGTATTTTGGTTTTAATTGAACGTATTATTAACCCTAACCATACACTGTTCCCTCAATCTAAGTATTCAGAAAAGCAGGGACAGATTTGGTCTTACAATACAGGAATGCAGGGGATCTTCCACCTGCTGAAAACTTCAAAGTTCCATGCAGAAATGATCCCTGGAGAAGATGTAGGCAGCTATGAAGGACCTGAGAGAGCAAAAGGCATCTTCCATGGCAAACAGCCTGGTCAGGATGAAGGGTTGTGTCTGAATCAGATTCTCTCTTCTTAATGTAGAGGAGAGGCCTGTGTGGAGAGCTGTTCCCAGGTGACTATTGTTTCTTTACCATTCTAACTTGTGAAAGTGTCACAGGAAGTAGGGACATCCTCCATGTTATGAGACCTTAGGAAGCAAATGTTAGGACAAATTGGTTGCCAAGGCAGTGACCTCATTCAGTTACTAAAGGAAGTGACCTCACCTCACATCCTTGTTGATGGAACTCTCCAAATTTGGGTTCCAGGTAGCTAGGCACCCAGGCCCAGTCCCAGCACCAGTTCCAGTGTTCTCACTTGTTTGGATTTTCCAAGGACAGAGTCAGTCTTTTATGGTACCTACTTATGTGAGAATGGCCAAATTCCAGAAAAATTCTGAAGAGGGGCCCTTCCGGAGAAAACAGGTAGAGGCTCACTGCTGGCTCCTGACAACTTCACAGAGTTGACCAAGGAGTCCAGATCTGAGACAGGACAGACCATTTCTGGGGAACATAGTATGGCCCTCCAGTCAGAGGACACTCTGGATAGTTCCAGACCCACTTGGGGGAAGGAGGTGCCTTTGTGGTTGTGGGTGTGGGTTTGTGGTTTTTTCTTTTGTTCTGAGAATAGTTAGGAAAGGGGGTGTGTTTGGTTTGGAGTGGACTGTTTCTAGTTAGTCCTTTGACAAGGCGAGTGTTTTTAGGTCTGTGTATCCCACTGTTTTCGTGGTTGTAGACATTAGAAAAGATAATGCCTCAATGGGTGTATCCTCTCAAGGAGAAAACTTCCCAGCATTCATCCGGCAAAATTTATGAATGGAGTGTGGCTTGCCTTATCAATGGGCAACACCAACTATCTTCCTACGTTCCTGTTTTCTTCCTGAATTCTGGCCACTCTCCAGAATAGGCTCATGATTTTGTGTCAAATATATGTACCACTTCCAAGCTCTGTGACATGGCCATGTACTGGTAGCTGAAGGGAATGGCAAGCATCTCAGAAAACTCAGATATCAGTGTAGCCAGTAAAGTCTCAGTGGAGAAACCCTGCTTTGGGCCTTTTGATTACCTATTGTTATGTTGCCCTGAATATCAGGAAAGACTTTGTCTCAGGCCACCCCTTTGTGAAGCCTGAAGAAAACAGTTTTCACATGGAAATGAATGGGCATTACCTTTGAGTTTACAATAAAACCTTCACAGATTTGGCTCTCATTAAGTTAAAAGTACTTTTAGATTGTATCTCAGTGTAAAAAGTAACATGGAACTGTACGTATCTTATTGATAACAAGTCCAATTATAGAACACAAATGATATACATAAATCTCCAACATGTTTTTCTTTTAAGCCTAGAATTACCATACAACCTTAGAACACCAGCTTGATACAATGGTCTTTGCAAGCTTCTACCTTACAGACTTGTATACCTGGAAGATATGAACACATTAACACCACAATTACATTGATGTTTTTGTATTAAACAAGTTTAGATTTTAAAGAAATAACATGGCACAATTTTATAAAAACAGTACTTGTTTTACCAGCTGTTTAATTTTTTAAGATTACTTGCTCAAAACTTACACATATAACCAAGTTACACACACTTTTTTTATTATTTACTTAAACCCTTTTAATTACTTAATCATATAGACTCTCTTATCCAGAAACACGTTTTTCCTCTATTATATCTATATCTAGAACCTTTTAGTTTCTCTTTTCCATCTACTAACCTCTTTCTGTTCACATTTCAATACAATGCTTTTAAATTTCTGAATTTAAGCAGATTATTTTATAGATATCTACATTTTATTAGGGCCTTTTTGAAAACCTAGAAAACTTATAGGCCTAATTTTAAAGACATCTTTATTTTTATCTGTTTACCCAATTTGAATTAAAACATATGAATCACGTGAATCAAAGACATGTGGATACATTTTTAAATTTTTCATGAGCGCTCCTCATCTGTCAATTGTCATATCCCTGCATGATATATGGACATACACACATACAGACATACCAACATACAACACGTAACACAAATGTAACACATAACACAATAGTAAAGGCCTTGTAGCTTTTTTCAGGTGAAATCTACATTGCAATGCTGAAAACTCCAGAGTCGATCAAAAATAGAACTGATCAGAAAATATTAACCCATCAGCAGAATCAAGATCATGAGCTCAAAAAAAAAAAAAATTACAGAATCTAAGAAAAGCAAGAGTCCTAAAAATGATGACTGGCCAGTAATTAGTAAATACCATATTATATACTTTTTTGGTTAGGTCTAGTTTGAGTTCAGGTAAAAAGACACATTTACTCTTTTTATCTGTCTCCTGCTGAGTGCTGCAGGCTTCTTTTATTTGCATATCAAAGTAAGTCCTGGCTGAGGTCTGGAAAACTGGAAAGACTGGAATTCTGAGAAGAAACCTCACGCCTAAGGCATTTATCTATGTCATAATTTCCAGGTTTGGATGTTGAAAATTTCGATGCAAGTTTAAGATGTAATTCTCAAAATTTTATTTCTTTAGATTTTTCTACACTAGAAAAACTTGCTCACACAAAACTGAAAATAGGATCATTTTTTGATAATATTAATGCCACCATCAGAAGAAGTTTCTATAGGATCATTAAGCCCCTTTCTTTCTTATGAAGTTTCTAATAGTATTAAGTTAAATTAAATTGGCTGAAAAATTTTTAAAAAGAACCACATGCTACCATGTGTATCCAAAATTAAGCTTTAAAAATTTCCAAGACTGTTGCTAATTAATGTCATTTCAATAAGCCAGACCAACGTTTTAATTTAGTACCATTTTTTAAAATCTTACACACTGATGGGAATAGATACCATATCATAATTTATTATCTCTTCCCAAGTTAATGCACTGATATATCTAGTGAAATTTTTTCAGGCTGTCTAGTTCAAAATTAAAACTCTTTATTTTTTTTTTTACCCTAAGTATTTAAGTTTCCTAGCATGAACTACCTGAAATCAAACTAAACAATTGTTTAAACCCAACTTTTAACTGTAAGATAGTGCAATGCTTTAGAAACCCATTTAGATACCAGATGGTTAAAATAAAAAAATCATTTCTAGATACACATTCACCCTAGATCATACCCAAGAAACAGTCTATAATATCAACATATTAATGCATTCATTGTCCCTTTTGTTAAGTAAACACAGGTGGAGAAATCCTTAAAGTGCACATAAGGAATAAGGGAGTTCCCCACAGCAAAATGGATCTGGCAGCTGCTGGGAGTCCCTTAGCCTCACCATTTACTTACAGGATTAGTTCCTCTGGTTTGCTTTGACCCCAGGCACCAGGCATATTCTATGTCTCCCAACTTTGCAGTAGTCAGCTCCCAAAAATTTCATTCTCTGCTTCAGTTGTTTTGAGTGCTAGGCTTCCCCAAGAGGGCAGAGTGGGGTTTATTTAAAGTCCCCTCTGGGGTGTCAAAATTTATGACTGAAGGCTTGGTTCCCATCCCAAAGCCAATTAATGCCAATTTAATAATGAGGACAGGGTTTTGAGAAAACTTTAAGCGAGATATCAAAGTTCTTAGACCCCAGACATTTCCCTCTGCAGTGGGCATGCTCAATCCAACTACGGGAAGAAAAGAAATCACTGCTTCCGTAATCTTGCTTAACAAAGGGGAGTAAAGTTTATCAAAGTTCTTTAAAGCACAGCTAAGAGAGGTGAAAAGGTGAGAACAGAAAAACTGGCGGTTCTATTGACTTTTGGTCCCTCACAGGAGAAGCATTAGTTTAAAATTTAGCTAAAGTAACTTCCACATATGTAATGCAGGTTGGAACTCGGGAATCTGCATCGGACCAAACAATGCCATCACATTTAACAGAAACACAGATAAAATGACACACAAAGACCATCATGAAGCTCCCGTTTGTTCACAACCCCAAGATCTACAATTTTGTGACTCAGGGAGAATGGAGGGAAGAGGGGGAGGAGTAGAAGGTTTGAGTGATAGGATCCTGGGTGAAGGGGTCGGATTGGAGGCAGGGACCAGGAATGGCTTCAAGGACAGAGGCATGGAATGGCTTTGTCCCATAATGAGAGTTTCTCAAACAGAGACAAGGACAATACAAACGTGACACAAACATGTACACACAGTTAACATTTAACACGAGTTCAGAAGTAAAGATTAGAACCTAGTAACTGGCAAAACCTGATGGGTTAGACCACAAAGACAGACAGTGAATTCAACCTGAGAGAAAAAAAGTAGTCAGCAAGATATGATGGGTTGCCAGCAGAGTCACCTAATGTGGGCTCATTCGTCCCTCCTCACCTAATGAGAGCACATCCGTCACTCCCCGAGTCCTTCAAGGCATCCCTTGCAAGGACATGGCCTGTGGCTTTAGGACACATTTGTCCACCACTGACAGGGGGAACTTACGTTCTCCGCTGGAAGCCACTCTGCCAACCCAAACCAAAAACGGAAAAATGGAACCTGAACAAAAAGCTCTGAGTGATCACAAGGAAAAATGAAAAGAAGCGCCTTACTTACCTCCAGAGGGGTCTGTTGGGGTGTCCTTGTCCTATGCTGCGTGATTCCCGGCCAACGCACCAAATGTAAGGGTCCGGTTAACGTCGGAGGAAGAGACCACCAAGAGAACGCGGCTCATGCAACAGAAAAAGGCGTTCATTGAGGATCCAATCCAGCATGCTGGGGATACGTGCTCACTCAAGAAGGGAGAGCAGCCCAGAGCCCCGAGCAGGGGTTGAGCAGTGCGTAAGTACACTTTTTGGGGAGGGCGGGACTTTACATATATCACAGTCTCCTTTAAGAAATCAACATACACCGCAGAAAAATCAAACAACAATTCCTAAACATGATTAGTTCATTCATTGGCAGGAACAGGTCAGGCGGGAGTGATAGGTGAGTTCTAAAGCGAGGTACACATTCAAACAGATTGGTTTAGGCCTTGCGATGCCTATGTGCCAGGCCACACAGGGTCCTAGGTTATTAAACAACCAGGCGGTCAGGGGGAATATTTACTGGGCAGTCCGGAATTGTACTACAAGCTACAGGAATTTCAGGTTTTGCATGTAGCATAGGAACTTAACAATACCTGGTCCTTTACATTTTAACTCAGGCCTTGCAGCTTAGAAACTTTACAAAACCCGGTCTTTTACACTTCAACTTTTACACTTTAATTTCAATTTATTTTACCCTTTCAGATCACTCCTGGTGCACAAGAAGGGTGTCCAAGCCACCCTGAATTTAGGCAAATGAGTGGCAAGGGAGCTTATTTGGGACACTGTCTTGGGCTGTGCCCCTCATGGAAACCTCCAGCCAGATGTTATGATGAGTGCCTTTATAGAAGAAGAGGAGGGCCATGTGAGAGTGTTTTGGTATTAATTGTGGTCATTTGTGTGACGGTTGGAAGAGATGACTGGGTCCACCTGGGCTTGAATTCGTGTGTGATTCCCCTTAGAGACTGACTTCTGGAACTGAACTCAAAGAAGTATTGCCATGAATTGTGGTGATATTTTAAGAGATCAAGCATGAGATTCGCCCTTGGAAACTAAGATCAAGGCCGAGGGTGGCTTTCCACAGAGCACTGGGAATTTCAGCAAAGATATCCCATGATTTTATTCTTAAAGACTTGGTAGCCATAGTTGGGAGTCAAAACACACATGGACCTCACATTGTAGACCTCAATGGGCCTGGCTATATCTAACCTTTTGGCCACTCTTTGGGAAGCCTTGCCTATGAGAGTTCTCCAGAGTTTCATTGAAATGAGCTTCCTCAACATTTAATGGTTCTTGAAACCCACAGTGCATACAAACACAATAGAAATACAAGCAGTTCAGAAGAGGCATGGTGTATAGTTGGACTTGCCTTTTGCATTATGTAGGGTAGGTGTTATAAATCTAGTTAATTTTTAATTGAAATAGTTCTCCTTGTGTTTTTAAAGTTAATAAATATGTGAATTCCTGTATCCTTTTCTCTGTAGCCTATTCATCACATGTATTTTTATATAAACATATTGAATCCTACCTGGTATCACATATACATTCTTGTGAGGTGGCTGACATGGCAGATACAAATTATGACAAGAGATCACTCCTCCTAAACGCTATTGGATCATAAAATTCAGCCTAAGGGTAACCTTTCTAGTTGAACAACATTATTCATAAATCCATGTTCAGTAAAATTAATATTTTTGGATCTGTGGGCGATATATATTTCATCATGAATTTCAATTGGCATATATATTGCCACTTTATAATGTCTGTGTGTGTTTTGCTCTTTGCTTAATTGCTTTCGAAAGAGATGTGTCTGAATCAGCCTCTTGGCCCTGTGTGAGGCTGTGGCTTAGATTCTCAGCACCTGATGGATCTAAAGAAAGATCCCATGGGTGCATCCAAAACCAAAATGGCCAAAAGAGCAGTTATTGTGGATGAAGACTCTCACCTTCCTCTCTAATGGCCCTGACATCCATCAAGTGAAAATAGGGATCCTTTGGGTCAAATGAGTTCTTTAAAGCCCTGCAGAGTTTAGCCCATAGGTGCTTGGGTTTTCACATGAATCCAATTTACATAAAGAATCTAAACCCCACAGTCATTTGGCCTCAAATTCAAGAAGATAAGGGGCATGTGGGAGCATTTTGTTTTGAATTGTGGTAATTTGTTTGGCGCTTGGAACAGATGACTGGGTCCACCTGGGCTTGAACTCTGGTATGATTCTCCTTAGAGACTGAATTCTGGAAGTGACATAAGAGAAGTATTGTCATGAATTGTGTTTGGATTTTACTAGGCCATGCAACCTAGATCTCAGGTATTAATTGTGGTGCAGGGAGATCTAGGTGCAGGGTGGCTTTGCCCAGAGCACTGGGAATCTCAGCCTGGATATCACATGATTTTATTCTGAAATTCTTTAAAGCCACAGTTGAGAGTCAAAACACACATGGACCTCACATTGTAGACCTCAATGGGCCTGACTTCATGTGACCTTTTGGCCACTCTTTGGGAAGACTTGCCTGTGAGTGTTCTCAAGATCTTTCATTGAAATGAGCTTCTTCAACATTTAATGGTTCCTGAATGAATTGAAACCCACAGAGCCTCCAACTTTATCCTCAAAAAATGGCTTGATAAATACCATGAAACTTTTGAAATTTCCATGACCAGGTGGCACTGGAAAACTTTTGGATGTCCTGTTGCTGATCATGAGTGTATCTCACAGTGCCTTGACTGACTGGGTTTCATGAAAATTGTGTAGAACAGTGATGCCAGTATGTTGGAACCTGTTCATTAGTGGGCCTAGAGCAGTGGTGTGAAGGTGTGTGATACAACATGTGTGTTGGGGCATGTGGATCTGCCATTGGCTTCCAATTGCCTTGTGACTGACAGGGTACAGCCAGCAGACCCTTATATGTAAAGACATCTTGTTATATGGATAGGTTTCTGAGCAATGTTCAGAATCAGGTTGCTATGGACAAAGGGGCAACCTATGTGGGACAGAATCCTGGTTGGTGCATTCTCATGCAGACTGTGTCCCTCCACACGTGACAGAACTCCCTCCACCACTGTGTCCCAGTTGAACTCCTTGTATTTCATGAAGCAAATACCAAACTCCCAGTGCACCAAGGAGTAACACCACGAAAATTGGAGCATGACCAAATGGCTTCACAGTCAACCCGGGGAGACACTTACACCCCAGTGGCCATAGTTTAACTACAAAAAGAGTATTCAGCACTGCTGCCTCATTTTCATTGGAAAATTAGAAACAATGTCCTTCAGGTCACATATTTGCACACCCAGATTTGATGGTCACACAACAAAGGAAGCTAAAGCTCCTGACAACAACATGTATTTTAAGAGCCCAACCTCAGAGAGTTTCTCAAGAAGTCTTTACACAAGCAGAGCTCAATGTTTGTGGAGTGTTTACCCTGTCCCTTACTTTTGGAAACTCCTCTACCACCTACAAGTTTGTGAACTCCTGAGCATTTTTTATTCCTGATATGTATTTACAGATTTTCTAACTTTTCTCCTCTAATTGTATCTTACTTGGAACTAAGGTAATGTCAAGGCAATCTTCTGGATGAGAGTGTGAACATTTTTGTGTAGCACATATTTGCATACCAATTAGAATCATTTTCCATATTTCCATTCGAAATACTGAATCCTTGACACTAACGCATACCCTAATAGACTCTGACTACTACTCCTAATATGATGGAGAAAAATAACACAAACAGAATAGGAATACAAGCAGTTCAGAGGAATCATAGTGTATAGTTGGACTTGTTTTTTGCATGATTAATTGTAGGTGTTATAAATCTAGTCAATTTTTAATTGAAATAGTTCTCCATGTGTTTTTAATGTTAACAAATATGTGAATACCTATCTCCCTTTCTCTGTAGCCTATTCATCACATGTATTTTTAAATGCACATATAGAACACTACCTGGTATCACACCTACATTTTGTGAGGTGGCTAATTTGGCAAATACAATTTGTGAGAAGTGATCACTCCTGTTAAACTCTGTTGGAACTGAAAATTTAACCTATGGGTGTGTTTCCTAGAAGAACAACATTATACATAAATACATGTTCTAAAAGAAATAATTTTGCATCTGTGGAGGATATATATTTCATGATAAATTTGATTGCTAATTTATTGTCTGTGTGTGTTTTTGTATATATATATATATATATATATATATATATATATATATATATATATATATATATATATATATATATATAAATATACATACACTCTCCAGATTTTTCAAAATATGAAATATATGTGTCTTATATACACTCCCTAAATTCATTCATGTTCATGTATATGGATTTATAATCAACTTTTCACAAGATCATTCTCAGAAATATTCATCCACCTGAAATACATATTGTTTCCAGTACTGAAAACTAACTTCAGTTAATGTTGCATACAAATACTAATACTTCTACAGTAACTGACCTAGTTTAACATCAATGCAAGTACATTCCTATGTGACATGATGTGTATTTTGAAATTCATTTTAATTCAACACTGGTACATTACTATTTCTTCAATTTATGCACATCATAGGATATATATTTCATCCACAAGTTAGCAAACTTATTGGCATTTGTTTCACTTTCAATCACTTCCTGCTTCAGAACACATGGATTCTTCCAGGTTTCTTGACTGGTCTTATAATGAGACTTCTTTCGAAATATATTATTTTTGATTTCTTTTATCACTTTTGAAGCAAAACTGACACTCACTTCATGATAAACCATAACTATAATATCACCATTAGATGTATAACTGGTTGGAATGAATGATATTATAACAATATAGTATTTTTTATGTATTCTCTTATATCAGTTTATTCCATTATTTAAAGTGGAACCAGTTATATTATTTATTCACTATATTGTCTATTCATGCATTATCTCTATATTCATAGACACAGGGTACACCTCTTAGTACCCCCAATACTAATTTATTAGTCTTCTAAATATTGCTCCCAGAAATGGTGGAAGAAATACTCATGTCACCTGATCTACATATGCATGTTATCATAGTAATATTCTGGACACAAAATGCAAAAGTCACATGTATGATTGTACCAAAGCCTAAATGGAAACTGAACATGGATTACTAAAAACATCCATATCCAGGTTGCCTAATGCTCTCAAATGTCAATCCTATTGGTGACCACATTTTTGTTTCTTCCTAAGATTATATATTCAACCTCAAAACTGTTGGAAATGTCTAGTTTTTTCACTCACTTTATACTTTGCCTGATTTCCTAATGTCTCTATTGATATCTACTTTCCTACATATTTTTTCCAGTTCAACATTGTGACTGACCCTTCACATGTGCTGACATTGACATTCACTCTCTAACCGAAACCCTATTGCTAATGAACTTTGGTCCAAATCCTATACTCTATCTTCTTCCGAAACATACTGACTATCTTCCTGATCCTATCGACTATCCCTTTTTGAGTGGATGTACTCTACTACATTCAATCATCTGAGGTACAAGGTCCTATGCCATTGTATATCGATTTTTCTCAAACATGTATGCAGAACATAATTCAAAGCTACGTGTCCCAATCTATTGCCAAATGCACTTCTGAGCTTCAAATCTTACCTAGATTTCTGTTTTCATACTTATATTTAACCACTATATTTCTATATATTGCAGGTTCCCAATAACCTTATTCATCCCACAGAATGATTCCTAACCCAAATCGAACGTGTTATTAACCCTAACCATACACTGTTGCCTCAATCTAACATTACAAAAGAGCAGGGACAGGGCTATTCTTTCAATTAGGGATGTAGGTAATCTTCCAACTGCTGAGAACCTCAAAGTTCGATGCAGAAATGATCCCTGGAGAAGATGTAGGCAGCTATGAAGGACCTGCATGAGCAAAAGCCATCTTCCATGGCAAACAACCTGGACAGGATGAAGGGATGTGTATGCATCAGACTCTCTCTTCTTAATGTAGAGAAGATGAACCTAACCAGGCCTGCGTGTAGAGCTGTTCCATGGTGTCTATTTTGATATACCATTCTAACTAGTCAAATTGTCACAGGAAGTAGGGGCACCCTCCAACTCATGGAACCATTGGAAGCAAGTGTTAGGACAAAGTTGTTGCCAAGGCAGTGACCTCATTCAGTTGCAAAGAAAGTGACATACCTCATTTCCTTGGTGATGGAACTCTCTGAAATTGGGATGCAAGAAGACAGGCACCAAGAGCCAGTCCCAGTCCCAGTCCCAGTGGGCTCACTTGTTTGGATTTACCAAGTACAGAGTCAGACCTTCTTGGTACCTACTGATGTGAGGATGGCCAAATGCCAGTAGAGCTCTGAAGAGGGGCCTTTCTTGATACAGCAGGTTGTGGCTAACAGCAGGCTCCTCGCAGAATAACAGAGTTGGCCAAGGAGACAAGATCTGAGACCAGACAGGCCATTTCGAGTGGAACATCGAATGGCCCACCAGTCAGAGGACACTCCAGATAGTTAAAGACCTATTTTTGGGAAGGAGGTGCCTTTTTGGTTGTGAGTCTGAGTTTGCGGTTTTGTTTCATGTTCTGAGAATAGGTAGGAAAGGTGGTTGGTTTGGTTTGGAGTCGACTGTTTCTAGTAAGTCTATAGACAAGGCGAGTGTTTCTATGTCTGTGTAGCCACTGTGTCCGTGGTTTTAGACATTAGAAACGAGAATGCATCAATGGAGGTGTCCTGTCTAGTAGAAAGCTTCACAGCATTCATCCTGCACAATTGATTAATGGACTGTTGCTTGCCTTATGGATGGGAAACACCTACTAACTTCCTAAGTTGCTGTTTTCTTCCTGAATTCTGGCCACTCTCCAGAATAGTATCATGGTTTATTGTCCAAGATATGTACCACCTCCAAACTCTGTGACATGGCCATGTCCTTGATAGCTGAAGGGAATGGGAACATCTCAGAAAACTCAGATATCAGTGTGACCAGTAAAGTCTCAGTGGAGAAACCCTGCTTGGCTCCATTTGCTTATCTAAGTTTCTGTTGCCTTGAATGTCAGGAAGGTCTTTGCCTCAGGCCACCCCTTTGTGAAGCATGAAGAAACAGTTTTCAAATGGAAATGAATGGGCATCACCTGTGGCTCTTTGCTTAATTGCTCTGGAAAGGGATGTGTCTTAGTCAGACACTAGGCCCTGTTTGAGGCTGTGGCTAAGATTCTCAGCTCCTGATAGATCTAAAGAAGATCCCATGTGTGCATCCAAAACCAAAATGGCAAAAAATCTGTCATTGTGGATGAAGTCTCTTGCCTTCTTCTGTTTGGTTCCTGACCTCCATCAAGTGAGAATAGGGATCCTTTGGATCAAATGAGTTCTTCAAAGTCCTGCAGAACTGCTTGGGTTGTCTCATGATGCCAAATCACATAAAGAATCTATACCTGACAGTAAGTAGGCCTCAAATTGGAGAAGCAGAGCAGTATTTATGGCAGGCCTAGAGCAGTTGTGTGCAGGTGTGTGACAATACATCTGTGGTGGGGTCATGTGGATCTTACATTGGCTTCCAAATGGCTTGTGACTGACATGGTGCAGCTAGCAGAACTTTGTATGTAAAGGCATCATGGTACATGGAGAGTTTTCAGGGCAATGTTCAGAATCAAGTTCCTATGGTAAAGGGGGCAAGCAATGGGGGATAGAAGCCTGCTTGGTGCATTCTCCTGCAGACCATGACACACCATACGTTACAGGACTCCCTCCAGCATTGTGTCCCAGTTTAACTCCTTGTATGTCATGAACCAAATACAAAACACCCACTGCAGCAGCAAGAAACACCACGAAAAGTGGAGGATGACCAAATGATTTCAAAGTCCAGACAGGGAGACACTTATCCCCCATTGGCCACAGTTTAGTTACAAAGAGTGAATTCAACACTGCTGCCTCATGTTCATTGGACAATAAGAATTCATGTCCTCCAGGTCACAAAAATGCAGACCCAAGTTTGATGGTCTCACTACAAAGGAAGCTAAAGCTTCTGAAAACAACATATATTTCAAGTACCCAACCTCATTGTCAGTATCTCCAGAAGTGTTTAGGCCAGCAGAGATCCATGTTTGTGGAGTTTTACCCTGTCCCTAAGGTTTGGAAACGTCTCTTCCACCTCAAAGGTTGTGAACTACTGAGCATTTTCCATTCTACGTATGTATTCACAGATTTTCTAACTCTTCTCCTCTAGTTGTTTCTTACATGGGGCGTGGTTATTTCAAGCCATTGTTCTGAATGAGAGTGGGAATTTTTTGTGTGTAGCACGTATTTGCATACACATTGGATTCATTTTCCAATTTTCCATTCGAAATACTGAATCCCTGACACGAACCCATACCCTACTAGACTCTGACTACTAATTCTAATATGATGCAGAAAAGTAACACAAACAGAATTGAAATACAAGCAGTTCAGAGGAGGCATGGTGTATAATTGATCTTGCCTTTTGCATGATAAATGTCAGGTGTTATAAATCCAGTCTATTTTTAATTGAAATAGATCTCCATGTGTTTTTAAAGTTAACAAATATGTGAATTCCTGTCTCCCTTTGTCTGTAGCCTATTCAGCACATGTATTTTTATATGCACATATCAAATAATACCTGGTGTCACACCTACATTCTTGTGAGGTGACTGACTTGGGAGATACAATTTGTGAGAAGACATCACTCCTCCTAAACGCTGTTGGAACTGATAATTCAAATAATGGGTGAGCTTCCTAGTAGAAAAACATTATACATAAATCCCTGTTAAGAAAATTGAATATTTTTGGATCTGTGATTGATGTATATTTCATGGTGAATTTAGATTTGCATATATGTTGCTACATTTTAATATCTGTATGTGTCTGTGTGTGTATACACACACACACACACACACTCTCTCTCTCCAGATTTTTCAAAATATGAAATATATGTATCTTATTTACACTCCCTAAATTCATTTATGTTCAAGTATGTGGATTTATAATCAACTTTTCACAAGATTTTTCTCAGAAATATTTATCCACCTGAAATACATATTTGTTTCCTAGTACTGAAAACTAACTTCAGTGAATGGTACATACAAATTCTGTTGATAGCCACAGCCAAGGGTCTCCAGTAAATACCATATGTACTACTGCACAAACTAAGGCAGGCATGGTCCCTAAGCCACATGCTCATTGTTTAAACAGAGAGGGGGAGATGTTGAGAGCCACAGCCAAAGGGGCCCCAGGAAACCTCCAGCTGCCAGCAAACTTCCAGCTGCCGGCTGATGATTGGCTCCACAGCGGCCCCAGCAACATCTAGCTGATTGGCTCCTCTGTGGTGATGCTCAATGGGATGTTTCCCTGCCCTTTCAGACAACGGAGCTGCTCATTGGTGGACTTTTTTGGCTCCGCCCATGTGACCCAGCCAATCGGCCTCAAAAGGAGGAGGCTTGTGGTTGAGGGAGAGGCTTGTGGGAAGACTGTGGTGGCAGTTGGGCTCTGAGGGTTTTTCCTGAGAAGCTGTTTTGTTTGGCTTGTGTGGTTCTAAAAATAAAGTTTGTTTCTTTTGACAATTGGCTCCTGAATTGTGCCCAGCCAGACTGATGATAATCATGTAAAATGTTGATTTTAAATCGCATACATGAACTTGAATGAATTTAGGGAGTGTATAATAAGACACATATATTTCATATTTTGGAAAATCTGGAAAATCTGGTATATATATATATATATATATATATATATATATATATATATATATATATATATATATACACACACACACACAACAATAAAATGTAGCAATATATATGCCAATCGAAATTTATCATGAAATATATATCATCCACATATCTAAAAATATTCATTTTACTGAACATGGATTTATGTATGATGTTGTTCACTAGGAAGCTCACCCATAGTTTGAATTTTCAGTTCCATCAGTATTTAGGGGAAGTGATCTATTCTCATAATTTGTATATTCCAAAGTTAGTGAGATCACAAGAATTTACGTGTGTTACCAGGTAGGAGTCTATATATGCATAAAAATATACATGTTCTAAAGAGGCTACAGAGCAAAGGAGACAGGAATTTACATATGTGTTAACTTTGAAAACTCATGGAGAAATATTACAATGAAAAGTTGACTAGATTTATAACACATATCCTTGATAAAGGAGAAGGAAAATCCAAGTATACACCATGCCTCCTACAAAAGGCCTGTATTTCTATTCTGTTACGTTTCTTTTTATCCATCATATTAGCATTAGTAGTCAGAGTCTATTAGGGTATGTGTTAGTGTCAGGGATCATTATTTCAAATGAAAATAGAAAAATGAATCTAATGTGTATGCAAATATGTGCTACACAATAATCTTCCCACTCTCACCTAGAACAATGCCTTGACATTACCTTTGCCCCAAGTGAGACACAATTAGAGAAGAAGAGTTAGAAAATCTGTGAATACATATCTGGAATGGAAAATTCTCAGGAGTTCTCAACCTGGGAGCAGGTAGAGGAGTTTCCAGAAGTAAGGGATTGGGTAAACATTCCACAACCATGGAGCTCTGCTGGAAAAAAAGACTTCTGGAGAATCTGCCTCTGAGGTGTGGCACTTGAAATATATATTGTTGTCAGGAGCTTTGTCTTCATTTGTAGTGAAACCATCAAAGCTGGGTCTGAATCTATGTGACCTGGAGAACATGGTTTCTTATTTTCCAATGAACCTGAGGCAGCAGTGCTGATTTCTCTCTTTGTAGGTAAACAGAGGCCACTGGGCCAAAGTGTCTAACCATGTGGACTGTGAAGCCATTTAGTCATCCTCCAATTTTCATGGTGTTTCTTGGTGCTGAACTGGGAGTTTGGTATTTGCTTCAAGAAATACAAGGAGTTCAACTGGGACACAGTGTTGGAGGGAGTTCTGTGACATGTGCTGGGTCAGACTCTCCAGGAGAACGCACTAACCCGGCTTCTATCCCACATAGCTTGCCCCCTTGACCATAGCAACCTGATTCTGAACATTTCCCTGAAACCTCTCCATATAACAAGATTCCTTTGCATATAAGGGTCTGCTGGGTGCACCATGTTAGCTAAAAGCCATTTGGAAGTCAATGGCAGATCCACATGGCACCACCATAAATATTTTATCACACACCTGCACACCACAACTCTGGGCCAACTACTCCGCAGTCTCCATCTAACCGGCATCTCTGTTCTACACCACTTTCATTATACCCAATAAATCAAGGCACTGTCTGGTACACTAATGATCAGCAACAGGACATCAAAGGTTCTCCAGTGCCACTTCATCATGCGAATTTCAAAAATTTCATGGTATTTATCTAGCCATTTTACAAGGATGAAGTTGGAGGCATTGTGGGTTTCAATTCTTTCAGGAATAATTCAATGTTGAGGAAGCTCATTTCAATGAAAGTTCTGGAGAACTCTCACAGGCAAGGCTTTCCAAAGAGTGGCCAAATAGTCACATGAAGCCAGGCCAATTGAGGTCTACAATGTGAGGTCCATGTGTGTTTTGTCTCTCAACTATGTCTGGCAAGTATTTCAAAATAACATCATATGATATTCTGTCTGAGATTCCCAGTGCTCTGTGGAAAGCCACCCCGGGCCTAGATCTCAGTTTCAAAGGGCGACTTTCATGGGTGGCCGCCTAAAATCCCAACACAAATCATGGCAATACTTCTCTGAGGTCAGTTCCAGAACTCAGTCTCTAAGAGGAATCACACCAGAGTTCAAGCCCTGGTGGACCCAGTCATCTTTTCCGACTGCCACATAAATGACCACAATGAAAACCAAAACACTCCCAAATGGCCCTCATCTTCTTCCATATAGACACTCATCATAACCTCTGGCTTGACGTTTCCTTGAGGGGCACAGCCCAAGACAGTGTCCAAAATAATCTCCCTTTCCTCTCATTTGCCTAAAGTCAGTGTGGCCTGGACACCCATTCTGTGAACCATGAGTGATCAAATAACCCTGACTTTAATACTGCTCTGCTTCTCCAATTTGAGGCCTACTGTCTGTGGAGTATAGATTCTTGATGTGAATTGGAGTAATGAAAAAACCCAATAACCCATTGGCTACACTCTGCAGGGTTTTGAAGAACTCATTTGACCCAATAAATCCCTATTTTCATTTTATGGAGGTCAGGAACCTTACAGAGGAAAGTGAGAGACTTCATCCTCAATGACTGCTTTTTGGGCCATTTTGGTTTTTGATGTGCCTTCTGGAATGTTACATATTTTTTTTTTTTTTTTGGTTTTAGTGCCTTCTGGAATATTACGTAATTTTTTTCTTTAGACATTATTGCCAGAGTTCCTATCTTCATCCCAGTGCAGGTGAAATCAAAGATAATACCAATCTACAGCTTCTGCAATAGCCATCCCTGTACTGCTTGCAGAACTTGCCTGGACACATTGTGAACTCACCTAAATGCATTGTGAACTATCTGTTGGTGCAGCGACTTGTGGTAGTGTTGGGGTATATTTGCTGATGATGTCATCGGTGGTACAATTTTTCCAAAAGGAGCCATCAATTGGCTTGGTGTAACTTCCTCCCTTCTGCGCGTCATGATCGTCCAGCTAAAATTTGGGGGGCCAACAGAGGTGAGGCAAAAAACCTCACCCACCCCCACTGGTACAAAGACCTCTCCACAGGTGTGGCTCTATACTGGACGGGTAGTCAGTGACGGGTAAGATCCAATTGCAATGGTACCAACTTAACGGGTAAAGACCATATGTACTATTGGACAACCTAAGGCAGGCACGGTCCCTAAGCCACATGCGTGTTGTTTAAACAGAGAGGCGAAGATGTTGAGAGCCACAGCCGAAGGGGCCCCAGCAAAATTCCTGCTGCCAGCAAACTTCCAGCTGCCGGCTGATGATTGGCTCACAGCGGCCCCAACAACACCTAGCTGATTGGCTCCTCTGCGGTGATGCTCAATGGGCTGTTTCCCTGCCCTTTCAGACCACAAAACTGCTCATTGGGGGACTTTTTTTGACTTTGCCCACATAACCCAGCCAATCGGCCTCAAGAGCAGGAGGATTGTGGGAGGCGGAGAGAGGCTCATGTGGGAGGGAGAGGTTTTGGGAAGCCAGTGGTGGCAGTTGGGGCTCTGAAGGTTCTAAAAATAAAGTTAGTTTCTTTTGACAAGTGGCTGCTGATTGTGCCCAGCAAGACTGCGGCATTATCCTAATATTTCTACAATAACTGACCCAGTTTAACATCAATGCAAGTAGATTCCTGTGGGAGAGGACATGATGTGTATTTTGACGTTCATTTTTATGTAACAGTGGTACATTACTATTTCTTCAGTTTACGCACATCATAGTATATATATTTGATCCACAAGTTCACAAATTTATAGGCATTTGTTTCACTTTCAATCACTTTCTGCTTCAAAACACATGTATTCCTCCAGGTTTCTTGACTGGTCTTTTCATGAGACTTCTTTCCAAACACATTATTTCCGATTTCCATAATCACTTTTGAAGCAAAACTCACACATTCTTCATGAAAAACCATAATGCTGATATAACCATTATATATATTACTGGTTGGAATGAAGGATTGTATATCAATGTAAGATTTTCTGTATATTTTCAGATATCAATTCAATCCATTATTTAAAGTTAGAACCAGTTATAATATTTCTTTACAGTATGGTCTATTCATGCATTATCTCTATAATTATAGACACAGTGTACACCATTTTTACCTCCAAAAATAATTGATACGTCTTCAAAATATTGCTCCCAGAAATGGTGGAAGAAATACTCATGTCACCTGATCTACATATACATTTTACCACAGTAATATTCTGCACACAGAAAGAAGAGGTCAAACTTATGTTTGTACCAAAGCCTAAATGAAAAGTGAGCATGGATTACGGAAAACCTCCATGTCCATATTGCCTAATGCTCTCAAAAGTTCATCCTATTGGTGACTACATGTTTGTTTCTTCCTAAGATTATATATTCAAACTCAAGCCTGTTGAAAATGTATAATTCTATCACTCACTTTATACTTTGCCTGATATCCTAATGTCAATTGATATCTGCATTCCTACTTTTTTCCCCAGTTCATCCTTTTGACAGACTCTCCACATGTGCTGACAATTACATTCACTCTCTATCCGAAACCCTATTGCTAAAGATCTTTTCATCCAAATCTTATACTCACTCTTCTTTCAAAACCTACCAACAATCTTACTAATGTATAGAAGATGGACCAAACCAGGCCTATCTGGAGAGCTTTTTTTGGGTGCCTATGGTTGATATACCATGCAAAATTGTGAAAGTTTCACTGGAAGTAGGGGCAGCCTCCAACTCATTGGACTCTTGGAAGCAACTGTTAGGACAAATTGGTTGCCAAGGCAGTAACCTGATTCAGTTCCTGAAGGAAGTGACCTACGTCACTTCCTTGGTGAAGGAATTCTCTGAACTTGGGATCCATGAAGACAGGTACCCAGAGCCAGTCCCAGTCCCAGTCCCAGTGGGCTCACTTGTTCAGTTTTACCAAGGACAGGGTCAGTCTTTCTTGGTACCTACCTATGTGAGGATGGCCAAAGGCCAGAAGAGCTCTGAAGAGGGACCTTTTCTGAGAAAGCAGGTAGTGGCTCACCGCTGGCTCCTGACAACTTCACAAAGTTCGCCAAAGAGACCAGATCTGAGTCAGGACAGGACATTTCGGGAGAACATTTTATGGCCCACCAGTCAGAGGACACTCTGGATAGTCACAGACCTACTTGGGGGAAGGAGGTGCCTTTGTGGGAGTGGTTGTGGTTTTGTGGTTTTGTCACATGTTCTGAGAATAGGTAGGAAATGTGGTTTGTTTGGTTTGGATTGGACTGTTTCTAGTAAGTCGTTTGACATGTAAGTGTTTCTATGTCTGTGTATCCCACTGTGTCTGTGGTTGTAGACATTAGAAAAGAGAATGAATTAATGGATGTGTCCTGTCTAGTAGAAAGCTTCCCAGCATTCATCCTGCCCAATTGATGAATGGACTGCGGCTTGCCTTCTGGATGGGCAAAACCTTCTATCTTCCTAAGATCCTGTTTTCTTCCTGAATTCTGGCCACTCTCCAGAATAGGCTCATGGTTTTGTGTCCAAGATATATACCACCTCCAAGCTCTGTGACATGGCCATCTACTTGATAGCTGAAGTGAATGGGGAGCATCTCAGAAAACTCAGATATCAGTGTGACCAGGAAAGTCTCAGTGGAGAAACCCTGCTTTTTGTCTTTTGCTTACCTGTTCTTCTGTTGCCCTAAATGTCAGGAAGGTCTTTGCCTCTGGCCACCCCTTTGTGAAGCCTGATGAAAACAGTTTCAAATGAAAATGAATGGGCATCACCTGTGGCTCTTTGCTTAATTGCTTTGTAAAAGGATGTGTCTGAATCAGCCTCTTGGTTCTGTGTGAGGTTGTGGCTTAGATTCTCAGCACCTGATGCATCAAAAGATAGATTCCATGTGTGCATTCAAAACAGAAATGGCAAATGAGTCTCTTGCCTTCCTCTATTAGATTCCTGACCTTCATCAAGTAAGAATCAGGATCCTTTAGTTCAAAAGAGTTCTTTGAACCCCTGCAGAAGTGCTTGGGTTTTCTCATGACTCCAAATCACATAAAGAATCTATACCTGACAGTCAGTAGGCCTCAAATTGGAAAAGCAGAACAGTATTAACGCCATGCCTATTTGATCAGTTCTGGTTCACAGGAAGGGTGTGTAGGCCACCCTGACTTTCGGCAAATGAGGGGAAAGGGAGCTTATTTTGGACAGTGTCTTGGTCTGCGCCCCTCATGGAAACTTCTAGCCAGAGGTTATGATTAGTGTCTATATGGAAGAACATGAGGGCCATGTGAGAGTGTTTTGGTTTTCATTGTGGTCATTTGTGTGGAGGTGGGAAAAGATGACTGCGTCCACCTGGGTTTCAACTCTTGTGGGATTCCCCTTGGAGACTGAGTTCTGAAACTGACCTTAGAGAAGTATTGCCATGAATTGTGTTGGGATTTTCGGAGGCCATGCATGAGAGTCACCCTTGGAAACTGAGATCTAGGCCCAGGGTGGCTTTCCACAGAGCACTGGGAATCTCAGCGAGGATATCACTTGATTATATTCTGAAAGACTTGGCAGCAATAGTTGAGAGTCAAAACACACATGGACCTCACATTGTAGACCTCAATGTGGCTGGCTTTATGTGACCTTGGGCCACTCTTTCAGAAGACTTGCCTGTGAGAGTTCTCTAGAGCTTCCATTGAAATGAGATTCCTCAATATTTAATGGTTCCTGAATGAATTGAAACCCACAGTAACTCCAACTTCATCCTTGAAAAATGGTTAGAAAATACCATGAAATTTTTGAAATTTCCATGACCAGCTGGCACTGGAAAACCATTTGATGTCTAGTTGCTTATCATGAGTATACAAGACAGTGCCTGGTTTGACTGAGTTTCATGATAATGGTGTAGAAAAGATATGCCAGTAAGTTGGAGCCTGCTGAGTAGTGGGCCAAGAGCAGTAGAGTGTAGGTGTGTGAAAAAACATCTGTGGTGGGGCCACGTGGATCTGCCATTGGCTTAGAAATGGTTTGTGACTGACATGGTGCAGCTAGCAGACCTTTGGATGTAAAGGCATCTTGTTGTATGGAGAGGTTTCAGGGCAATGTTCAGAATCATGTTGCTATGGTCAAGGGGGCAACTATGTGTGATAGAAGCCTTCTTGGTACATTCTCCTGCCGATCCTGACCACCACACGTGACAGAACTCCCTGCAGCACTGTATCACAGTTAAACTCCTTTATTTCGTAAAGTAAATACCAAACTTTCAGTGCAGCATCAAATAACATGATTAAATGTGAAGGATGATCAAATGCCTTCACAGTCCACATGGGGAGACACTTAGCCCCCAGTAGCCCCAGTTTGCCTACAAAGAGAGAATTCAGTACTGCTGCCTCGTGTTCATAGGAAAATAAAAAAAACATGTCGTCCAGGTCACATAGATGCAGACTCAGCTTTGATGTTCTCACTACAAAGGAAGCTAAAGCTCCTGACAACAACATATATTTCAAGTGCCCAACCTCAGAGGCATTTTCTCAAGAAGTCTTAAGGCTGACACAGCTGCATGTTTGTGGTATTTACCCTGTCCCTTACTTTTGGAAACTCCTCTACCACCTTCAAGGTTGTGAACTCCTGAGCATTTTCCATTCCAGATATTTATTATGAACTCAAACAACAACAAGTGCTGGCGAGGATGTGGAGAAAAGGGTACACTTGTACATTGCTGGTGGGACTGCAAATTGGTGCAGCCAAATTGGAAAGCAGTATGGAGATTTCTTGTAGAGGTGGGAATGGAACCACCATTTGACCCAGGTATTCCCCTTCTCAGTCTATTCCCTAAAGACCTAAAAAAATGCTACAGGGACACTGCTACATTGATGTTCATAGCAGCACAATTTACAATAGCAAGACTGTGGAACCAACCTAGATGCACTTCCATAGATGAATGGATAAAAAATGAGGCATTTATACACAATGGAGTATTACTCTGCATTAAAAAATGACAAAATTTTTACAGAGAAATGGATGGCATTAGAGCAGATTATGCTAAGTGAAGCTAGCCAATCCCTAAAACCAAATGCCAAATGTCTTTTTTGATATAAAGAGAGTAACTAAGAACAGAGTAGGGACGAATAGAATGAGAAGAAAATTAACATTAAACATGGATGAGAGGAGGAAGGGAAAGGGAGAGAGAAGGGAAATTGCATGGAAATAAAAGGAGACCCTCAGGGTTATACAAAATTACATACAAGAGGAGGTGAGGGAAAGGAAAAAATTATACAAGGGGGAGAAATGAATTACAGTAAAGAGGTAGAGAGAGAAGAGGAGAGGGGAGGTAAGGGGAGGGGGATAGTAGAGGTTAGGAAAGGCAGCAGAATACGACAGACACTAGTATGGCAATATGTAAATCAATGGATGTGTAACTGATGTGATTCTGCAATCTGTTTATGGGGTAAAAATGGGAGTTCATAACCCACTTGAATCACAGTGTGGAATATGATATATCAAGAACTATGTAATGTTTTGAACAAGCATAAATAAAAATTAAAAAAAAGAAAACTAACTTTGGTGAATGGTGCAAAGAAATCCTAATATTTCTACAGTAACTGACACAGTTTAACATCAATGCGAGAAGATTCCTGTGGGACATGATGTGTATTTTGATGTTCATTTTTATTCAGCACTGGTACATTACTATTTCTTCAGTTTATTCACATCATATTATAATATTTCATCCACAAGTAAGCAAATTTATCGTCATTTTTTTCAATTTCAATCACTTCCTGCTTCAGAACTCATGAATTCCTCGGTGTTCCTTGACTGGCATTTTCATGAGACTTCTTTCCAAACACATTATTTTCGATTTCCATAATCACATTTGAAGCAAAACTCACACAAACTTCATGATAAATCGTACCCTAATATTAACATTAGGTGTATAACTGGTTGTCATGAATGATTGCCTATCAATATAAGATTTCTTATATATTTTCAGATATCAATTCAATCCATTATTTAAAGTGGAACAAGTTGTATTATTTATTGAAATTAAGGTCTATTCATGCATTATCTGTATATTCAAAAAACAGGGTACACCTCTTTTTACACCCAATGCTAATTTATATGTTTTCAAAATACTGCTCCTAGAAATGGTGGAAGAAAAAATCATGTCATCTGATCTACATATACATTTTATCACAGTAATATTCTGGAAACAAATTCAAAGGTCCCACTTAGGATTGTACCAAAGCCTAAATGTACAGTGAACATGGATTACTAACAATATCTATGTCCATGTTGCCTAATGCTCTCAAATGTCAATCCTATTGGTGACCTACATATTTGTTTCTTCCTAAGATTAGATATTCAATCTCAACCCTGTTGAAAATGTCTTATTCTATCACTCACCTTATACTTTGCCTGATTTCCTAATGTCTCTATTGATATCTGCTTTTCTACAAATTTTCCCCAGTTCATCATTGTGTCTGATTTCTTCATATGTGCTGACATTTATATTCACTCACTGCCCGAAAAAAATTGCTAAAGAACTTTTGTTACATATTCTATACTAACTCTACTTGCTAAACATAACGACTATCTTCTTTTTTTTTTAATGTTTTTTTATTGGTTGTTCAAAACATTACAAAGCTCATGGCATATCATCTTCCATACATTTGATTCAAATGGGTTATCAGCTCCCATTTTTACCCCAAATACAAGTTGCAGAATCACATCGGTTACACATCCACATTTTTACATAATACCATATTAATGACTGCGACTATCTTCTTAATCCTACCGACAATCCCTTTTGACTGGATGTTCTCTTCAGCATTCAATCATCCAAGGTTCAAGTTCCTCTGCCATTGTATATCGATTTATTTGAGACATGTGTGCAGATAGTAATTCAAAGCTAAATATCCCAATCAATGGCCCAATGCCCTTCTGGGATTCAAATCTTACTTTAATTTCTGTTTTCATACATATATTTAACCTCGATATTCTTATAAATATCACAGGTTCCCAATACCATTATTAATCCAGCAGAATGATTCCTAACCCAAATCGAACATGAAATTAACCCTAACCATACACTGTTCACTCAATCTAACTTTACAGAAGAGCAGAGACAGATTGTTCTTACAATACAGAAATGTAGGGGATGCTCTACGTGTTAAGAACCTCAAAGGTCCATGCAGAAATGATCCCTGGAGAAGATGTAGGCAGCAATGAAGGACCTGAGAGACAAAAAGTCATTTTCCATGGCAAACAACCTGGTCAGGATGAAGGGTTTTGTCTGAATCAGCCTCTATCTTCTTACTGTAGAGAAGATGGACCAAACCAGGCTTGTGTGGAGAGCTGTTCTCGGGTGCCTAAGGTTGATATACCATTCTAAGTTGTGAAAGTGCCAAAGGAAGTAGGGGCAGCCTCCATCTCATGGGACCCTTGGAAGCAACTCTTAGGACAAAGTGGTTGCCAAGGCAGTGACCTCATTCAGTTCTTAAAGGAAGTGACCTACCTCACTTCCTTGTTGATGGAACTTTCTGAACTTGGGACCAAGGAAACCAAGCACCAGAGCCAGTCCCAGTCCCAGTCCAAGTGGTCTCATTTGTTTGGAATCATCAAGGACAGAGTCAGTCTTCTTGGTACTGACTGATGTGAGGATGGCCAAATGCCAGGAAAGATATGAACAGGGGCCTTTCCTGACTAAGCAGGTAGTGGCTCACTGCTGGCTCCTGACTGCTTTACAGAGTTGTACAAGGAGACCAGATCTGAGACAGGACAGACCATTACCGGGGAACATAGTATGGCAAACCTGTCAGAGGACACTCCGGATAATCACAGCCCTACTTGGGGGAAGGAGGTGTCTTTTTGAGTGTGGGTGTGTGGTTTTGTCTCTGTTCTGAGAATAGGTAGGAAAGGAGGTTTCTTTGGTTTGCAGTGAACTGTTTCTAGTAAGTCGTTTTACAAGGTGAGTGTTTCTATGTCTGTGTATCCCACTGTGTCCGTGGTTGTATACATTAGAAAAGAGAATGCATCAATGCATGTGTCCCCTCTAGTAGAAAGCTTCCCAGCATTCATCTTGCCCAATTAATGAATGGAGTGTGGTTTCCATATCGATAGGCAACACCTACTACCTTATTAAGTCCCTGTTTTCTTTCTGAATTCTGACAACTCTTCAGAATAGGCTCTTGGGTTTGTGTCCAAGATATGTACCACCTCCAATCTCTGTCACATGGCCATGTACTGGATATCTGAAGGGAATGGCCAGCATCTCAGAAAACTCAGATATCAGTGTGACCAGGAAAGTCTCAGTGGAGAAACCCTGTTTTGGGCCTTTTGCTAACCTATTGTTCTGTTGCCTTGAATCTCAGGATGTCTTTGCCTCTGGCCACCCCTTTTGGAAGCATGAGGAAAACATTTTTCAAATGGAAATGAAGGGCATCACCTGTGTCTCTTTGCTTAATTGCTTTGGAAAAAGATGTGTCTGAATCATCCTCTTGGCCCTGTGTGAGGCTGTGGCTTAGATTCTCAGCACCTGATGGATCAAAAGAAAGATCACATGTGTGCATCCAAAACCAAAATGGCAAATATTCACTCATTGTGAATGAATTCTTTTACCTTCCTCTGTTAGGATCCTGACTTCCATCAAGTGAGAATAGGAATCCTTTGGGCCAAATGAGTTCTTCAAATCTCTGCAGAGGGGCTTGGATTTTCTCATGACTCAAATTCACATAAAGAATCTAAACCACAGAGTCAGAAGGCCTCAAATTGAAAAAGCCAAGCAGTATTAATGGCAGGCCTATTTGATCATTCCTGGTTTACAGGAAGTGTGTCCAGGCCACCTTGATGTTAGACAAATGAGGGGAACAGGACCTTAATTTGGACACTGACTTGGGCTGTGGACCTCATTGAAAACTCCAGCCAGACGTTATAAGGAGTGTCTATATGGAAAAAGATGAGGACCATGTGGGAGTGTTTTGGTTTTAATTGTGGTCATTTGTGTGGCGGTTGGAAGAGATGACTGTTCCACTGGGCTTGAACTCTGGTGTGATTCCCCTTAGAGACTGAGTTCTTTAACTGACCTCAGAGAAGTATTGCCATGAATTGTGTTGGGATTTTAGGAGGCCACACATGAGAGTCGCTCTTGGAACCTGAGATCTAGGCCCAGGTTGGATTTCCACAGAACATTGGGAATTTCAGCCCGGATATAACACAATTTTTCATAAAGACTTGGCAGCCATATTTGAGTTTAAAACACACATGGACCTCATATTGTAGATCTCAATGGGCCTGGCTTCATGTGACATTTTGGCCACCCTTAGGGAAACCTTGCCTGTGAGAGTGCTCCAGGGCTTTCATTGAAATTAGCTTCTTCACCATTTAATGGTTCCTGAATTAATTGAATCCCTCAGAGCCTCAAACTTCATCCGTGAAAAATGGCTAGAAAATTACCATGAAATTTTTGATATTTTCATGATCAGCTGGCACTGGAAATACTTTGGATGTCCTGTTTCTGATCCTGAGTATACCAGACACTGCCTTGATTGACTTTGTTTCATGAAAATGGTGTAGAACAGATATGCCAGTAAGTTGAAGCCTGGTGAGTATGGGCCTAGAGCAGTGGTATGCAATTGTGTGATAAAACATCTGTGTTGCGGCCATGTGGATCAGCCATTGGCTTCCAAATGGCTTGTGACTGACATGGTGCAGCCAGCAGACCCATATATGTAAAGGCATCTTGTTATATGGAGAGGATTCACTGCAATGTTCAGAATCATGTTGCTATTCTCAAGGGGGCAATCTACATGGGATAGAACCTTGGTTGGTGCATTCTCCTGAAGACCCTGACTCACCACACCTTAAAGAACTCCCTCCACCACTCTGTCCCATTTTAACTCCTTGTATTTTTTGAAGCAAATACCAAACTCCCAGTGCAGCAGCGAGAAACACCACGAAAAGTGGAGGATGACCAATTGGCTTCACAGTCCACACTGAAAGACACTTAGACCCCAGTGTCCATAGTTTACCTACAAAGAGAGAATTCAGCACTGCTGCCTCATGTTCATTGGATAATAAGAAACCATGTCCTCCAAGTAACATAGATGCAGACCCAGCTTTCATGGTTTCTCTACAAAGGAACTAAATCTCCTCAGAACATCAAATACTTCAAGTGCCCACTCTTAGAGGCAGTTTCTCAAAAAGTATTTAGGCCAGCAGAGCTACATGTTTGTGGAAGGTTTACCCTGTCCCTTACTTTTAGAATCTTCTCTACCACCTCCAAAGTTGTAAACTCCAGAGTATTTTCCATTCCAGATATATATTCACAGATTTTCTAACTCTTATCCTCTTATTGTGTCTTACTTGAGGAGAATGTAATGTCAAGGCATTGTTCTGGATGAAAGTGGGAAGATTTTTGTGTAGCACATATTTGCATACACATTGGATTCAATTTCCTATTTTCCATTAGAAATGCTGAATCCCTGAAACTAACATATACCCTATTAGACTCTGACTACTAATCCTAATATGATGGAGAAAAATAACACAAACATAATAGAAATACAAGCAGTTTAGATGAGGTATGTTTTATAGTTGGAGTTGCCTTTTGCATGGTATAGTGTAGCAGTTATAAATCGAGTCAATTATTTGTTGAAGTAGTTCTCCATGCGTTTTTAAAGTTAACAAATAAGTGAATTCCTGTCCCCCTTTCTCTGCAGCCTATTAAGCACACGTATTTTTATATGCACATATAGAATCCTACCTGGTACCACACGTACATTCTTGTGAGGTGGCTGACTTGGCAGATACAAATTGGAAGAAGAGATCACTCCTCCTAAACGCTGCTTGAACTGGTAATTCAAATGTGAGTGAGCTTCCTAGTTGAACAACATTACATAAATCCATGTTCAGTAAAATGAATATATTTGGATCTGTGGATGATATACATTTCATGGTGTATTTCGTTTGGCATATATATTGCAATTTTTAATGTCTGTCTCTGTGTGTGTATATAAATATATATATAGATACACTCTCAGGAGTATTCAAAATATGAAATATGTGTCTTATTACACACTTCCTAAATTCATTCATATTTATGTTGTGGATTTATAATCAACTTTTCACAAGATTATTCTCAGAAATATTCATCCACCTGAAATACGTATTTGTTTCTTAGTACTGTTTCCACCCCAGATATGCATTCACGGATTTTCAAACTCTTCTACCCTAATTGTGTCTTACTTGAGGTGAAGGTAATGTAAAGGCATTGTTCTGGATGAGAGTGGGAAGATAATTGTGTAGCATATATTTTTATACACATTGGATTCATTTTTTTATATACCATTGAAAATACTGAATCCCTGACAATAACCCATACAATACTATACTCTGTCTACTAATCCAAATGATGGAGAAAAACAACCCAAACAGAATAGAAATACAAGCAGTTCAGAGGAGGCGTGGGGTATAGTTGGACTTGCCTTTTTCATGATAAATGGTAGGTGTTATAAATCTAGTCAATTTTTAATTGAAATAGTTCTCCATGTGTTGTTAAAGTTAACAAATATGTAAATGCCTGTCTGCCTTTCTCTGTAGCCTATTCAGCACATGTATTTTTATATGCTTTATAGAATCCTACCTGGTATCACACGTTCATTTTTGTGAGGTGACTGACTTGGCAGATACAAGTTGTGAGAAGAGATCACTCCTCTAAACGCTGTTGGAACTGAAAATTCAAACTATGGGTGAGCTTCCTAGTAGAACAACATTATACATAAATCCTTGTTCAGTAAAATAAATATTTTTGCATCTGTGGATGGTATATATTTTATGATGAACTTCGATTGGCGTATATATTCCTACATTTTAATGTCTGTGTGTGTGTTTTGTGTGTGTGTGTGTGTGTGTGTATATATATATATATATATACACACATATATAATTATGTATATATATGTATATACACACATATATAATTATATATGTATAAATATATATGTATATACACACATATATAATTATGAATATATATATATATATATATATATATATATATATATATATATATATATACTGTCCTGATTTTTAAAATATGAAATGTATGTATCTTAAATACACTCCCTAAATTCATTCATGTTCAAAAATGTGGATTTATAATAAACTTTTCACAAAATTATTCTCAGAAATATTCATCCTCCTGAAATACACATTTGTTTCATAGTTCTGAAAACTAACTTCAGTAAATGGTGCTTACGAATCCTAATATTTGTACAGTAACTAACCCAGATTAACATCAATCAAGTAGATTCGTATGGGACATGATGTGTATTCTGACGTTTATTTTCATTCAACACTGGTACATTACTATTTCTTCAATTTTTACAAATCATAGGATATATATATTTCATCCACAAGTTCACAAATTTATACGCATTTGTTTCACAATCACTTCCTGCTTCACAAAACATGTATTCCTCCAGGTTTCTTGACTGGTCTTTTCATGAGACTTCTTTCCAAACACATTATTTTAGATTTCCATAATCACTTTTGAAGCAAAACTCACACACCCTTCATGATAAACCATAACCTTAATGTGGCCATTAGATATATAACTGGTTGGAATGAATGTTTGTATGTCAATATAAGATTTCTTGTATTTTTTCACATATAATTTCAATCCATTATTTAAAGTCGGAACCAGATATATTATTTATTCACAGTATGGTCTATTCATGCATTATCTCTATATGCACAGACAAAGGGTACACCTCTTTTTACCCCCATTACTAATTTATACGTCTTGAATATGTTGCTGCCAGAAATGGTGGAAAAATAGTCATGTCACCTGATCTACATATACGTTTTATCACAGTAATATTCTGGACAAAAAAAGCAAAGGTCACACTTAAGATTGTAGCAAAGACTAAATGAAAAGTGAGCATGGATTACTAAACATCCATGTCCAGGTTGCCTAATGCTGTCAAATGTCAATCCTATTGGTCACTACACATTTGTTTCTTTCTAAGATTATATATTCAAACTCAACCCTGTTGAAAATATCTAATCCTATCACTCACTTTATACTTTGCCTGATTTCGTAATGTCTCTATTGATATCAGCTTTCCTAACTATTTTCCCCAGTTCATCATTGTGACTGTCTCTTCACTTGTGCTGACATTAACATTCACTGTCTACCAGAAACCCTATTGCTAAACAACGTTTGGTCCAAATCCTATACTCACTCTTCTTTCTAAACCTACCGAGAATCTTCCGAATCCTACCGACTATCCCTTTTGACTGGAAGTTCTCTTCTACATTTAATCATCCATGGTACAAGGACCTAAGCCATTGTATATCGATTTACCTGACACATCAGTGCAGAACATAATTCAAACCTACGTATCCCAATCAAGGGCCCAATGCCCTTTTGGGCTTCAAATCTTAGCTAGATTTCTGTTTTCATACTTATAATTCACCTATATATTCTTGTAAATATCACAGTTTCCCAATACCATTATTCATCCCGCAAAAAGTTTCCTAATCCAAATCGAACCTGTTAGTTAACCTAACCATACACTGTTCAGTCAATTTAACTTTACAGAAGAGCAGGGATAGAGTTGTTCTTACAATACAGGAATATAGGGGATCTTCCACATGCTGAGAAACTCAAAGGTCCATGCAGAAATGATTCCTGGAGAAGTTGTAAGCAGCTATGGAGGACCTAAGAGAGCAAAAGTCATCCTCCATGGCAAACAACCTGGTCAGGATGAAGGGTTGTGTCTGAAACAGCTTCTCTCTTCTTAATGTAGAGAAGATGGACCAAACCAGGCCTGTGTGGAGAGCTGTTCCCAGGTGCCAATGGTTGATATACCATTCTAACTTGTGAAAGTGTCACAGGAGGTAGGGGCAGCCACCATCTCATGGGACCCTTGAAAGCAATTGTTAGGACAAAGTGGTTGCCACGGCAGTAACCTCATTCAGTTCCTGAATGAGGTGACCTACCTCTCTTCCTTGATGACGGATCTCTCTGAACTTGGGATCCAGGAAGCCAGGCACCCAGAGTCAGTCCCAGTTTCTTACCCAGTGGGCTCAGTTGTTTGGAATAACCAAGGACAGAGTAAGTCTTCCTTGGTACCTACTGATGTGAGGATTGCCAAATGCCAAGAGAGCTCTAAAAAGGGGAATTTCCTGAGAAAGCAGGTAGTGGCTCACCACTGGCTCCTGAAAACTTCACAGTGTTGGCCAAGGTGACCAGATCTGAGAAGGACAGGCCATTTCAAGGAAACATAGTATGGCCCATCATTCAGAGTACATTCCAATTAGTCACAGACCTAGTTGAATAAAGGAGGTGTCGTTGTGGGTGTGATTGTGATTTTGTGGTTATGTCTCATGTTCTGAGAATAGGTAAGAAAGGCGGTTTGTTTGCTTTAGAGTGGACTGTTTATAGTAAGTCATTTGACAAGGTGATTGTTTGTATGCCTGTGTATCCCACTGTGTCCGTGGTTGTAGACATTATAAAAGATAATGCATCAATGGATGTGTCCTGTCTAGTAGAAAGCTTGCCAACATTCATCCTGCCCAATTTATGAGTGGACTGCAGGTTGCTTTAGGGACGGGCAACACCTACTATCTTCCGAAGTTCCTGTTTTCTTCCTGAATTCTGGCCACTCTCCAGAGTAGGCTCATGGTTTTGTGTCCAAGATATGTACCACCTCCAAGCTCTGTCACATTGCCATATACTGGATAGCTGAAGGGAATAGCAAGCATCTCAGAAAACTCAGATATCAGTGTGACAAAGAAAGTCTCAGTAGAGAAACCCTGCTTTGGGCCTTTTGCTTACCTATTTTTCTGTTGCTCTGAGAGTCAGGAAGGTCTCTGCCTCAGGCCACCAATTTGTGAAGCCTGAAGAAAACTGTTTTCAAATGGAAATGAATGGGCATCACCTGTGTATCTTTGCTTAATTGCTTTGGAAAGGGATGTGTCTGAATCAGCCACTTGGCCCTGTGTGAGGCAGTGGCTTAGATTCTCAGCACCTGATGGAACTAAAGAAAGATCCCATGTGTGCTTCCAAAACCAAAATGGCAAAAATATCAGTAATTGTGTATGAAGTATCTTGCCTTACTCTGATAGGTTTCTGATCTCCATCAAATGAGACTAGGGATCCTTTGGGTCAAATGAGTTCTTCAAAGCCCTGCAGAGGCTAGCCCATATGAACTTGGGTTTTTTCATTACTTTAAATCACATTAAGAATCTATACCTGAGAGTCAGTAGGCCTCAAATTGGAGAAGCAGAGCAGTATTAAGGCCAGGCTTATTTTATCACTCCTGGTTCACAGGAATGGTGTCCAGGCCCAGCTGACTTTAAGCAAATAAGGGATAAGGGAGCTTGTTTTGGATACTGTCTTGTGCTGCGCCCCTCATGGAAACCTCCAGCCAGAGGTTATAATGAGTGTCTATATGGAAGAAGGTGAGGACCATGTGGGAGTGTTTTGGTTTTAATTGTGTTCATTTGTGTAGTGGTTGGAAGAAATGACTGGATCCACCAGGGCTAGAACTTTGGTATGATTCACCTTAGAGACTGAGTTCTGGAACTGACCTCAGAGAAGTATTGTCATCAATTGTGTTGCGATTTTAGAAGGCCACGCATGAGAGTCGCCATTGGAAACTGAAATCTAGGCCAAGGGTGGCTTTCGACTGATCACTTGGAATCTCAGCCAGGTTATCACATGATTTTATTCTGAAAGACTTGACAGGCATAGTTGAGAGTCAAAACACACATGGACCTCACATTGTAGACCTCAATGGGCGGGGCTTCATGTGACTATTTGGCTACTCTTTGGGAAGCCTTGCCTTTGAGAGTTCTCCAGAGCATTCATTGAAATGAGGTTCCTCAACATTAAATGGTTCCTGAATGAATTGAAACCCACAGTTTCTCCAACTTCATCCTTGAAAAGTGGCTAGATAAATACCCTGAAATTTTTGAAACTCCCATGACCAGGTGGCACTGGAGAACCTTTGGATCTCCTGTTGCTGATCATGAGTGTACCAGACAATGCCTTGATTGACTGGGTTTCATGATAATGGTGAAGAACAGAGATGCCAGTAAGTTGAGAATGCTGAGTAGTGGGCCCAGAGCAGTGGTGTGCAGGTGTGTGATAAAATATCTGAGGTGGGTCCGTGTGGATTTCCAATTGACTTCCAAATGCCTTTTGGCTGCCATGGTGCATCCAGCAGAACCTTACATGTAAAGGCATCTTATTATATGGAGAGGTTTCAAGGCAATGTTCAGAATCAGGTTGGTATGGTCAAGGAAAAAGCTGTGTGAAATAGAAGCCTGGTTGGTGCATTCTCCTGCAGTTCCTGACCCACCACACGTGAAAGAACTCCCTCCAGCACTGTGTCCCAGTTGAACTCCTTGTATTTCATGAAGCAAATACCAAACTCCCAGTGCAGCACCAAGAAACACCACAAAAATGGAGGATGATCAAATGGCTTCACAGTCCACACGGGGAGACACTTAGCCCCCAGTGGCCACAGTTTACCTACCAAGAGAGAATTCAGCACTGCTGCCTCATGTTCATTGGAAAATAAGAAACCATGCTCTCCATTCACATAGATGCAGACCCAGCTTTGATGGTCTCAATAAAAAAGAAGCTAAACCTTCTGACAACAAAATATATTTAAAGTACCCAACCTCAGAGGCAGTTTCTCAAGAAGTCTTTAGGCCGGCAGAGCTCTATGTTTGTGGAGTGTTTACCTCTTAGACCAGGATGTAAGAAAAGAACACTGACTCCAGTTAAAATCAAATTAAAGTAAGCTTATTATTTCCACTGGCTGGGCTGCCTCTCCCTCCAAAGATTGCGAGAGCAAGAGAGCAACCCCACCTTTACTACAGCCCAGGTTTGCAGCCCAGAAAGTTACACAAAAATGGGGTAACAGATAACAGAACTCTGACAAGCATCACACTAATGGGAGTTTACATTTTTTTTTTTTGCTAGCCCCAACATCAAAATTTATGAGGACCATTAGAGCCTCAGAGAGGGTCATTGTCTGGCCACAGAAGGCCAATATTTATGAGGTGTGACAAAGTTTCAGAGAGGGCTGCTATCTGGTCAGAGAGCCATGCACGGGTGAGTTTAAGGCACGGGCAGTCATTCCAAGCAGGTTCAGAATTTGCAGTAATTTACAGTAAAGCCAAAATGATTTTTTCATGGCTTTGTTGCAAGATGGCTCCCAATTTTAATCAAAGATAAGGTTGGGTCTATCATTCCCCCCTTTTCTTATGTGTCCCTTTGTAATCCTTGATAGGTTAGTGGAAAAGCACTGAGGAAATTTTAATCCCTCAGTTAACAGTCTCCAAATTTTTAGAACTCACCGAAAACCAGTCTCCCTGATATTACCTGACTTAATTAATTACTTATATTGATAGTCTATTTATTTTGGGCTCCATTGGTGTAAGTGGAGAGTCGTCTCTCATTTTGCCTTCTTCTCAGCTGAGAGAGGGTGACATGAGTGTGCATGGCGTGAGAGACATGAGTTGCCTTTTTGAAGTCAGTTGAGGAATATGAGTTGCCTTTTAGAAGTCATTTCTTTTTGAAGTCTTGTTGAGGAAGAACAGGTTGTAAAGTCATCTGGGGATGGGTTCTTCTATGAGAGAAACAAAAAACATGAGTATTGAATAAATGTTGCTGTAGGTGGATCATGTCACTGTATGAAGTACCCTCACCAGTCTTTAATATCCCCAATTATCAGGACTGTCAACTTAATATTTAACTTTTAGTGTTACAGTTGTCCCTCCCCATAATATACAGTTTAATAATTTAATGTCATGTGATTTTGCAAAATCCTTTCACTAGTATGACCTCTGTGTCTAATAGAGAAACATTTAATTCTGTTACTCAGGGCTGGATAATCGTACTAGCAAACACCAAGCCTACCTGTGTAGGTTAGGAATATCTGTAGGCCTTAAACTAAAAACTTCTGCCTCTGGCAGCTCCTCTTGATAGTCTTTGTAGCCAACAGTTTTACTTATTTTGGGAGGCTAACATAAAGTGTATACCTTAAAATATTATTATTATTATTATTATTATTATTATTATTATTATTATTATTATTTAAAATGCCCAGGAATGGCTGTATTTTGGTTTTAACTGTCTTTGCTAAGTGTTTAAGATGAAGCAGTCAAATGACTTTTGTTTCTATCTATTGTTAGCAGTCAGCTGAGCTTTTATGGGAGTCATTACTTGGGAAACTTGAGAGCAGCTTCTCAGTTCTGCTAGTGCAATTTGAGCTAGGTGGGTTCAGGTCTTGCTTGACCATGTGGCTTCCCTCAGAAGCATCAGGGATGTCTCCCTTTCCTGATGACTCTCCTCTTTGTAGCAAATGCACTGATTGGCTTTCTGTTCTCCAGTGGTCTCATTAATCTCCCTGATCGGGAGGTTATGTGGCCCAGAGTTGCAAAGCTCATAGAGAAGTCCCCTGTTCCCTGGATTCAGACTGACTCAAAGGGCAAGAGTCAAATATTGTTTTTTTTTGGCCCTTTTCATTTAACTTTAATTTTCAATCCTAATCTGAAACAACCAGCAAATAAATTTTAACAGCCATATATTAAGAGTACTGCACTTTAATGTCTATAAGTTTATAATTATTTATATTTTATTAATTGGGATCTTATTATTCTGTCTGTCTTGTAGTTGATGACTTATTTTCTTAAATTAACCCATGTTGTGTTCTTAAAGCAACACTTCTGTAAAACACCAACAGGGAATCTTTAGATCACTTATAAAGAAATTAAAAAATAAAATTTTTTAACAAGAATAAAAATACTTAGTTCATGTAATAGCTACCCTGAATTTTTTGGTGAGTTATATATTATATCACCTTTTTGAGATCCTAGTAATCTTGACAGAAAAATAAATTTGAACATAACTTTAAATGAAATAAAATCTGACCTACTGCTTTCGTAGTCATTCTCACATGTAGTAAGATGGGACACAGAGTCTTATCTCAGGTAAGCAGGGCTCCTTATAAATCTTAAATGCTTTAGTTCTCAAGCTGATCTTTGTTTTAAATATCATTTTACAAAGTTTACATGAATTGTTTGAGGTCACATGAACATTAGCTCACACCATATGATATCACATTTAAAACATGAATTAAAGTACGGCTGAAAGATTTTAACCTTTACATAGATTAGGGTCTCATTAACTTAAAAATACATTTAAATTGTTCCACAATGTAAAAAGTAACATAAAACTTTACATATATTATTGATAACAGGTAAATAAATCCCCAATATATATTTTATTTACCATACAACTTCAGAACACCTGCTTGATATAATGCTCTTTTAAAGTTTCTACCTTATAGAGTTGTATAACTGGAAAATATGAGCACATTAATAGCATCACAATTGCATTGAAGTTTCTACATTAACCAAGTTTAGCTTTTAAAGAAATGGCAGTACAGTGCTCTAAAATAACAGTTCTTATTTAAACATTTGTTTAATTTTTATGATTGCTTGCTCTAGAAAATTTAAATCTTAATAAACTTAATGTTATGGGTAAACTTATGTTTAAGAAATTTTTGTCTCTTTTACACATGACTGATTTTTACAATCTTATACAGACTTTAGTACAAACTTATACAGACCTTAGTATATCAATCAGATATCAAACAAAAGTACTCATGAATGAGTAATCCCATATCAAATTTACTTTACTTATTTATCAAAATATTAGACAAATTTTTTGAACACTGTAAACCATTTTTTTGATTGAAAGAAAAGTCCTGGAACAAAGGCATATTAGACCTTTTGTAGACATTAATAGTTTATTAGATTTTTGAACACCTAGAAAAACTTGTAAGCTTAAATTTAAAGACATTTATATTTATCTGTTTACCCAATTTAAATTGAAACATTTAAATCACGTGAATTAAAGATCTTTGGATCCACTTTTTAAAATTGTTTTTATGAGTTCTTTTTAATATGAGTGCTCCTTATATATGTTAATTTGTGTATCATATATATGATATATGGACATATGTATATATATATATATATATATATATATATATAGACATACAACACATAACAAATTGTGCACACATAATAAAAGTGAAGGCCTTGTAGCTTTTCACAGGTGAAATCTCCATTGCAATGATTTAAAAATTCCACAGTTGGTCAAAGATATTACTGATCAGAAAAACATTAACCTAGGTCTGTAGGAGCAAAATCATGAGCTCAAAAAATAAATAAAGAACCTAAGGAAAAAATTATGAGTCCTAGAAAAATGACTGGCCAGTAATTAGTAAATACCATACAATTTACCTTTTTTTTTCCCTTAGGCCTCAAATAAGTCTCCTACTAAGCTTACAGGCTTCTTTCATTTGCATTTCAAAATAAGTCCTGGCTGAGGTCTGGAAGAAGAAGGAAAAAAAGGCTATTCTGAGCAGAAACCTTAGGCCTAAGGTATTTTAACCATAATTTTCATGTTAGGATGTTGAAAATTATGATACAAGTTTAAGATACAATTCACAAAATTTTATATCTTTACAAGTTGTTTTGTCAACAGATATCATACTATGATTTAGTATCCTTGTCCAAATTAATGCACTGGTACACACAGTGACATTTTCCGAGGCTACCTAATTTAAAATTGGTGAAAAA
This sequence comes from Callospermophilus lateralis, assembly GCF_048772815.1. Classification (NCBI taxonomy): domain Eukaryota; kingdom Metazoa; phylum Chordata; class Mammalia; order Rodentia; family Sciuridae; genus Callospermophilus; species Callospermophilus lateralis. Next base: position 708,804 of record NW_027515008.1, on the reverse strand, counting down.
AAGACTGAATGATTGGGAAGTTACTTGCCAACTTGGAAGTAGAGTTCTTTAGTTTTCCATCCTAAGTATTTAAGTTCTCTGGCATGAATTATCTGAAACCATGAACTAAACAAATACCTAAACCCGACTTTTAACTGCAAGATTGTGGAATGCTTCAAAAACCCATTCAGATACCAGATTGGTACAATGAAACATCATCATTTAGACACACATTCAGCTAAGATCATTTCCAAGAAACAATTTATAATATTAACACATTATTGCACATGTCTTAAAGGGCTAGAAAAAAGGCACAAGACAGACAGAAATGAACTCCAGACAATGGCTGACAGACAGAACCCTTTAAAACAGAGCAAATAAGAGAAAAATCTCCTTCTCCAGTGGCACCACAGATGTCCCCACAAGGGGACCAAATGTTTTCACAGAGGAGCAACCTGAAATATAAAATAAAGTGTCTCCATGGCGACTTTACTGCATTTAGTGTCCCCTTTTTGTTTTTCTCTTTTTTTAAGAAGACAGAGGTGGCATTATCCTTGCAGTGCAGGGAACGAAGGAGGGAATTCCCTGAAGCAACAGGGCTTCGGCAGATGCTGGGAGATACTCAGTTCTTCATTCCCTAGCAGGCATTACCATCTGCACTGGGTGTGCTCCAGGCAGCCAGCTAGGGGCTTCTCTCATTCTGCTTAACAAATGGTGGTAAAGTTCATCACAGTTCCTTAAAACACAGTCCAAAGGGGTGTCAGGCTTACTTGCTTTGTTACCCATTTTCACGTTCAATATCCTTAAGATTTTATCACAGAAATCAGAAAACAAAACGCACAAAAACAAACAAACAAAAAACATATAGAACACAGAACAAAACACACATACACACACACACACAAAAAAAAAAAAAAAAAAAAACAGAATCCCGGTGCCAAAACAGAAAAACAGATGAGCAATTCAACGTCTTGCTAAAGCTCTGGGGTAGGAGCGCATGCGTGTCCCTCGGCACCTCTCTAACCTTCCAGAGGAATTCCCTACAGAACGGAACAGAGGACAGAACGATTCTCATTACTATCCTGGACAGAAGTGAATGTGAGCCTCCCCAGGCCACCTCTCTGTCATTAGAAGAGATCTCCCTTAACCAGATATAAGATGTTATCAAGGTGCCACTTACCTATGGAGGCCTCCTCCACCAGGTACTTGCTAATAGTTTCAGTGTGGTGGTTCACTGCAGTGCTCCCCAGACCGACGGCTCACTCCAAGGCCTTGGAACATATCAAGTTGTGCACCCCCTAGAGTGGCTCCCCAGCCCGTAGGCCTGGAGGGTAGGCCAGCTTCAGAATTTTCAGCAGTCTGGTCTTGTGATCTGGTCGGGCAGGGTCATCTCACTGGGGAACTCCAAAATGTTGGAATAGGATGCAAGAAAAGACCAGTGACTCCAATTAAAATCAAATTAAGGCAGGCTTATTATTAAAACTGGCCAGGCTGCCTCTCCCTCCAAAAATGGCGGGAACAAGACAGCAACACCACCTTTCCTACAGCCCAGCTATATAGCCCAGAAAGTTACACAAAAAGGGGGTTACAGATAACAGAACTTTGAAAGCATCACACTGATGGTAGTTTACATTTTTTTTGCTGGCCCCAACATCAGAAATTATGAGGACCATTAGAGACTCAGAGAGGGTCGTTGTCTGGCCTGGGAAGGCCAATATTTATTAGGTGTCACTAATGTTTCAGAGAGCACTGTTATCTGGTCAGAGAGCCAGGCATGGATGAGTTCAAGGCACGGACAGGCATTCCAAGCAGGTTCAGAATTTGCAGTAATTTATAGTAAAGCCCAAATTATCTTTTCATGGCTTTCTGGCAAGATGGCTCCCAATTCTAATAAAAGATCAGGTTGGGTCTATCAAGCCTGTCCTTTACTTTTGGAAACTCCTCTACAACCTGCAAGGTTGTGAACTCCTGACCATTTTACATTCCAGATATGTATTCACAGATTTTCTAACTCATGTCCTCCAACTGTGTCTTACTTGGGGTGAAGGTAATATCAAGGCATTGTTCTGGATGAGAGTGGGAAGATTTTTGTGTAGCACATATTTGCATACACATTTAGGAGATCACTCCTCCTAAACACTGATTTGGAACAGAAAATTCAATCTATGGGGGAGCTTCCTAGCTGAACAACATTATACATAAATTCAAGTTCATTAAATAAATAGTTTTGGATCAGTGGATGATATATATTTCAAGATGGATTTAAATTGGCATATATATTGCTACATTTTAATGTCCATATGACTTTTGTGTTTATAATGTTTTGTGATTTATGTGGATTCATAATCAAATTTTCACAAGATTATTCTCAGAAATATTCATCAAACTTAAATACATACTTTTTTCCTAGTACTGAAAAGTAACTTCAGTGAATGGTGCATAAAAATCCTAATATTTCTACAGTAACTGACCCAGATTAACATCAATGCAAGTAGATTCCTATGGGACATGATGTGTATTTTGATGTTCATTTTTATTCAACATTGGTACATTACTATTTCTGCAGTTTGTGCACATTATATATAGTATGATATATAATGTTCAATCACTTCCTTCTTGAGAACACATGTATTCTTACAGGTTTCTTGACTATTCTTTTCATGAGACTTCTTTCCAAACACATTATTTTTGATTTCCATAATCACTTTTGAAACAAAACTCACACACCTTTCAGGATAAACCACAACCATAATATTACCATTAGATATATAACTGGTTGCAGTGAATGATTGTATATCAATATGAGATTTCTTTTATATTTTCAGATATCAATTCAATCCATTATTTAAAGTAGAGCAAGTTATATTATTTACACACAGTATGGTTTATTCATGCATTATCTGCATATTCATAGACACAGGGTACACCTATTTGTACCCTCAATAGTAATTTATACATCTACAAAATATTGCTACAGAAATGGTGGAAGAAATACTCAAGTCACCTGATCTACATATACATTTTATCACAATAATATTCTGGACACAAAATGCAAAGGTCACACTTATGATTTTACCAAAGCCTAAATAAAAAGTGAGCATGGATTAATAAAAACATCCATGTCCTGGTTACCTAATGCTCTCAAAAGTCAATCCAATTTGTGACAACATATTAGTTTCTGCCTAAGGTTATATATTCAGACTCAAACCGTTGAAAATGTCTAAACAAATTACACACTTCATACTTTTACTGACTTCCTAATGTCTCTATTTATATCTGCTTTCCTACATATTTTCCCCAATTCGTCATTGTGACTGACTCTTCACATGTGCTGACATTTACATTCACTCTCTACCCGAAACCTTATTTGTAAAGAACTTTTGGTACAAATCCTATACTCATTCTTCTTTCTAAACCTACTGACTATCTTTCTAATCCTACAGACTATCCCTTTTTATTGGATATTCTGTATGTTATTCAATCATCTAGTGTATACGATCCTATTTCTTTGTATATCAATTTATCTGAGACATCTGTGAAGAATATAATTCAAAGCAAAGTATGCTACTCAAGGGCCCAAAGTCCTACTTGGCTTCAAGTCTTCCCTAGATTTCTGTTTCCATACTTATATTTCACCTATATATTCTTGTAAATATCTCAGGTTCCCAATACCGTTATTCATCCAGCAGAATGATTCCTAACGCAAATAGAACATGATATTAACATTAACCATACACTGTTCCCTCAATCTAACTTTACAGCAGTGCAGGGATAGAGTTGGTCTTACAATCCAGGAATATAGGGGATCTTCCACCTGCTGAGAATCTCAAAGATCCATGCAGAAATTATCCCTGAAGAAGATATAGAATGCTATGAAGGACCTGAGAGAGCAAAAGTCATTTTCCATGGCAAACAACCTGGTCAGGATGAAGAGATGTGTCTGAATAAGCCTCTCACATTTTAATGTAGACAAAATGGACCAAAACAACCCTGTGTGGAGATCTCTCCCCCAGTACCTATTGTTGATATACCATTCTAACTTGTGAAAGTGTCACAGGAAGTAGGGGCAGCCTCCATCTCATGGGACCTTAGGAAGAAACTGTTAGGACAAAGTGTTTTCCAAGGCTGTGAGCTCATTCAGTTCATGAAGGAAGTGACCTACCTCACTTCTTTGTGATGGAACTCTCTGAACTTGGGATCCCAGAAACCAGGCACCCAGGGTCAGGCCCAGTAACAGTCACAGAGATCTCACTTTTTTGGATTTATCATGGAAAGAGTCAGTCTTTCTTGGTACTTACAGATGTGAAGATGGTCAAATGCCAGAAAAAATCTGAAGAGGTGTCTTCCCTGAGAATGCAGGTAGTGGCGGTATCAGGGAAGGTGTCTTCCCTGAGAATGCAGGTAGTGCATCAATGGATGTGTCCTGTCTAGGAGAAAGCTTCCCAACATTCACGCTGCCCAATTTATAAAAGGACAGAGGGTTGCCTTATTTGTGGGCAAGACCTGAAATCTTCCTAAGTTCCTGTTTTCTTCCTGAATTCTGGCCACTCTCCAGAATAGGCTCATGATTTTGTGACCAAGATAGGTACCACCTCCAAGCTCTGTGACTTGGCCATGTACTGGATAGCTGAAGGGAATGGCGAGAATCTCAGAAAACTCAGATATCAATGTTACCAGGAAAGTCTCAGTGGAGAAACCCTGCTTTGGGACTTTTGCTTACCTATTGTTCTATAGCACTGAATGTCAGGAAGGTCTTTGCCTAAGGCCACCCCGTTGTGAAGCCTGAATAAAACAGTTCTCTAATGTAAATGAATGGGCATCACCTGTCCCTCTTTGAGTAATTGATTTCGAAAGGGATGTGTCTGAATCAGCCTGTTGGCCCTGTGTGAGGCTGTGGCTTAGATTCTCAGCACCTGATGGATCTAAAGAAAGATGCCATGTGTGCATCCAAAACCAAAATGGCCAAAAGAGTACTCATTATGGATGAAGTCTCTCGCCTTCCTCTGTAAGTTTCCTGACCTCCATAAGGTGAGAATAGGAATCCTTTGGGTCAAATGAGTTCTTCAAAGCCCTTCAGAGTCTAGCCCATTGGTGCTTGGGTTTTCTCATGACCCCAATCCGCATGAAGAATCTAAACCCCACAGTCAGTAGACCTCAAATTGGAGAAGTGGAACAGTAATAATGGTAGGCATATTTGATCACTCCTGGTTCAGAGGAAGGGTTTCCAGGCCACCCTGACTTTAGGCAAATGATGGGCAAGTGAGCTTATTTTGGACACTGTCTTGTCCAGCGCCCCTCATAGAAACCTCCAGCTAGAGGTTATGATGAGTGTCTATGTGGAAAAGATGAGGGCCATATGGGAGTGTTTTCGTTTAAATTTTGGTCATTTGTGTGGCGATTGGAAGAAATCACTGGGTCCACCTGGGCTTGAACTCTAGTGTGAATCCCTATAGAGACTGAATTCTGGAACTGACCTCAGAGAAGTATTGCCATGAGCTTTGTTGGGATTTTAGGAGCCCACGCATGAGAGTAGCCCTTATAAACTTAGATCAAGGCCACAGAGCACTGGGAATCTCAGCCAAGGTAATCCATGATTTTCTTCTTAAAGTCTTGGCAGCCATAGCTGAGAGTCAAAACACACATGTACCTCACATTGTAGACTTCAATTGGACTGGCTTCATGTGACCTTTTGACAACTCTTTGGGAAGCCTTGCCTATGAGAGTTCTCCAGAGTTTCATTGAAATGAGCTTCCTCAACATTTAATGGTTTTTGAAAACCACAGTTCCTCCAACTTCATCCTCAAAAAAATGGCTAGATAAACACCATGAAATTTTTGGAATTCCCATGACCAGGTGGCACTGGAGAATCATTGGATGTCCTATTGCTGATCATGAGTGTATCAGACAGTGCCTTGACTGACTAGGTTTCATGAAAATTGTGTAGAACAGAGATGCCAGTAAGTTGGAGCCTGCAAATTAGTGGGCCTAGAGCAGTGGTGTGAAGGTGTGTGATAAAACGTGTGGTGGGGCCATGTGGATCTGCCACTGGCTTCCAAATGGCTTGTGAATGACATGGTACAGCCAGCAGAACCTTCCATGTAAAGGCATCTTTTTGTATAGGGAGATTTCAAGGCAATGTTCAGAATCAGGTTGCTATGGACAAAGGGGCAACCCATGTGGGATAGAATCCTGGTTGGTGCATTCACATGCAGACCGTGACCTCCACACGTGACAGAACTCCCTCCAGCACTGTGTCCCAGTTGATCTCCATGTATTTCATGAAGAAAATACCAAAGTCCCAGTGCAGCAGCAAGAACCACCACGAAAAGTGGAGGAGGAACAAATGGCTTCACAGTTCACACGGTGAGTCACTTAGCTCCCAGTGGCCATAGTTTAACTACAAAGAGAGTATTCGCACTGCTGCCTCATGTTCATTGGAAAATTAGAAACAATGTCCTCCAGGTCACATAGATGCAGACCCAGCTTTGATGGTCTCACTAGAAAGTAAGCTAAAGCTACTGACAACAACATATATTTCAAGTGCCCAACCTCAGAGGCAGTTTATCAAGAAGTCTTTAGGCCAGCAGAACTCCATGTTTGTGGAGTGTTTACCATGTGCCTTACTTTTGGAAACTGCTCTACCACTTCCAAGTTTGTGAAATCCTGAGTATATTCCATTCCACATATGCATTCACAGATTTTCTAACTCTTCTCCTCTAATTGTGTCTTACTTGGGGCGAAGTTAATGTCAAGGCATTGTTGTGGATGAGAGTGGGAAGATTTTTGTGTAGCACATATATGCATACACATTGGATTCATTTTCCAATTTTCCATTCGAAATACTTAATCCCTGACACTAACTCATAAACTACTAGACTCTGACTGCTAATCCTAATATGATGGAGAAAACTAACCCAAACAGAATAGAAATACAAGCAGTTCAAAGGAGGCATGGTGTATATTTGGACTTGCCATTTGCATTATGAAGGGTAGGTGTTATAAATCTAGTTAATTTTTAATTGAAATAGTTCTCCTTGTGTTTTTAAAGTTAATAAATATATAAATTCCTGTCTCCCTTTCCCTGTAGCCTATTCAGAACATGTATTTTTATATGCACATATAGAATCCTACCTGGTATCACATGTACATTCTTGTGAGGTGGCTGACTTGGCAAATACAAATTATGAGAAGAGATCACTCCTCCTAAACCCTGTTGGATCTTAAAATTCAACCTATGGGTGAGCTTCCTAGTTGAACAACATTAAACATAAATCCATGTTCAGTAAAAGAAATATTTTTGCATCTGTGGATGATATATATTTCATGATAAATTTCGATTGGCATATATATTGGTAATTTAATGTCTCTGCATGTGTGTTTTTTGTATATATATATATATATATATATATATATATATATATATATATATACTCTCCAGATTTTTCAAAATATGAAATATATGTGTCTTATATACACTCCCTAAATTCATTCATGTTCATGTGTATGGATTTATAATCAAGTATTCACAAGATTATTCTCAGAAATATTCATCCACCTGAAATACATATTTGTTACCAGTACTGAAAACTACCTTTAGTTAACGTTGCATACAAATACTAAATTTGTACAGTAACTGACCCAGTTTGACATCAATGCAAGTAGATTCCTATGGGACATGATGTGTATTTTGAAATTCATTTTTATTCAACACTGCTACATTACTATTTCTTCAATTTATGCACATCATAAGATATATATTTCATCCACAAGTTAGCAAACTTATAGGCATTTGTTTCACTTTCAATAACTTCCTGCTTCAGAACACATGGATTCCTCCAGGTTTCTTGTCTGGTCTTTTCATGAGACTTCTTTCCAAACACATTATTTTCAACTTCCATAATCAATTTTGAAGCAAAACTCACACACTCTTCATGATAAATCATAATCCTAATATAACGTTTAGATGTTTAACTGGTTGGAATGAATGTATGTATATCAATATAAGATTTCCTGTATATTTTCAGATATCAATTGAATCCATTATTAAATTTGGAATCCATTATATTATTTATTCACAGTATTGTCTATTCATGCATTATCTCTATATTCATATCACAGGGTACACCTATTTGTACCCCCAATAATAATTTGTACATTTCGACACAGAAGCAATGGTCACACTTATTATTTTACCAATGTAAATGTCAGGCGAGCATCGGAGGAAGAGACTACCAGGGACTGTCTAATGCAACAGCCAGAAGTTTATGGGGGTCCAACATGCTGGGGCTCAGAGCTCCCTTGAATTGAGCAGAGAGCCCTGAGAACAGCTTAAGCAGAGCTTATATACTTTCATTGGAGAGGGCAGGGAGGGAAGATTATTGATGGGTCAGGGCGAGTGGGCAGTTTGCGTGCAAATGGGTGAGCTAGTACATTCTGCAGTTTTGCAGTTGGTACAGAACATTCAGGGAACAAGATTAGCGAACAGTTCTCAAGATATCAACAGTGTTTTGTTAAGCATACCGTAAAACTGGAAGTGACAATTACCTATTTTATTTACCTTTCATTCCCCACTTTCTTTTGGTTACATTAAATCATAATAGTGATCATTGAGGATGTCACATTTTATGTCTGCTAGTGTGGTATATTGATTTCTGATTACCATAAGTTTAACTTGTCCAATTTGAGCTTGGAGAAAGGAAACTACACGGTTGAGCAAACAGGGTCCTACAGTTAGCAATAATGTGAGGATTATTAATGGACCGGCCAGGGCTGATAAAAGCATAGTTACCCAGGGGGACTCTGTGAACCAAGACTCAAACCACCCTTTTTGGGCCTCTCTCTCTTGTTGATGCTCTTCAATGCGTCTTCTTAATTTAATCATAGATTCTTTTACAACTCCAGTATTGTAGGCATAATAACAACATTCTTCCCTCAATGCAGGACAAAGGCCCCTTCTCTCATGAAGAGGAGGTCGAACCCTCGCCTGTTCTGTAAAACAACTTCAGAGAGAGAGGTTAAAGATTCGTGTAAAGCTGTGATGGTGGTTTTTTAATATCTTTAAGTTTTGGTCTATTGCTGCTTCTAATTGGGTCATTTGTTGTGTCCCATGGATTAGGGCAGTGGTTCCTGTGCCCTTCTCTGCAGCAACTACTATTCCTCATAGGATGGCTAAAGTGAAGGATACAGGTTGCCAGCGGAACCGGGTTGTATGCCCCCCTATTTGAAATTTAAATGATCCTGCCTCATGATAGAGCACTCGGGGAAACATCTGCACCATTACATAATTAATCACATCTGCTGATAATTTTATGAATAAACAATGTTTAAGTATATAGAATTATACTGTTGTAGGTATGGACAAGGCAAGGCACCTAAGATAGCACCAAAGACAGGGAAACAGTCCTATTTGGTTGCAACCGGATATAGAGGGCATTGCTTCTGTTGTAATCAATTAATCCCCTGAATCCCAAGTTTAGGTAGTTTCAGAATTTTGTACCCAACATGTAAGGGAAAAGACTCAGAAATTCACAGTCTGCAGAAGTTCACAAAAAGCAGTTTTTGGTTCTGTTTTTATTTTCCTCTTCTCTGGGAAAGATAACTTATTAAGGACACCTGGGAGGGGGAGAGCTTTTTTCTTCTCTTTTATTTTCTCCCTGCCAGCTGTTACCATGGAGCCCAGTTGGTAACTTCTTTATCTTGGAAATGTAGCCATCTCTGGAAGCCTCAGCTCAAGGCCAGAGGCCTTGTTCACATATTTTGTGAAAAACTAGTAAGGGGGTGTCTAGCTTAGAAGTGCTGATTTTTCCAGCCAGTGGCCAAGTATAACAGAGCAACACGAAAAGAGGAAGTTTATCTACACTGAACTCTTTTATATGGACTTTGTTGCTGAAAGTCCTAAAGTCAGCCACGATGAAGACTTCTGGAGAAGGCCATTTAAGATTTTTCTGTGGGCCTGGTACAGAGGGGAAGACGGGGAAGGCGGGGGGTGAGAGCAGTTCTGTGGTTCTGAGAATGAGGAAAAAGAGATATAAAAGAATAATGGGAAAAGGGTTTGGGATTTTCCTGGCAACAAAACTTGAGCAGTAGAACAGGTAGAGCAGATGGGAAGACGGGAATGAGTATCTAAAAAGCCTGTGAGGGACTTTAAATTCTTAGTAACCTGTTTTTAGTGATGACAAAGCAACTTTAAAGGCCATTTTCATTACATCTTGGATAGACGTCTGAGGGCACTCCTCAGCTGGTTTGAGCTTTGGGTTAGCTGGTAAGAGGACCTGGTGGGACCCGGTGTGGGCACTGACAGGAGAAGAGAGGAGTGAGTGGGTGGAAGGGTACCTCAGTACCTGCTGCCTCAGCATGGGGACTATGGTCTGAGAACCAGCGGAGGTTTGGGGTTTTGATCTAGTAATTGGAGGGGAGAAATCAGGTTGTTGATGTGAGAGTGACGGCAGAGAATCTGGAGCAGAAGGATCTATTGGAGAAACATATTTCGTGATGTGAGCAAAGGAGGGAAAAGGCCTACACATAGGGGAATTTTCTTCAATCCTTTTGAGCACTTGCCGAAGTTGAAATAGTCACACAGAATTTGAGGATCTAGAGACCCCTCTGGGGGCCATCGGTTTTGGTTGTCTAATTGGTAATATGGCCAATGCTGTGAACTGAATTTGATGAGGAGTTTGGGTTCCACCAGGCAGCCCCTGTATGCTCACATCCCCATGACTTACGGAAGAAGACGGCTTTTCCCCCACACAGCCGTGGTTGTTTGTGGCTTTGATAGTCCACCGGGCAAACATAGTAATCTAGGCTAGCCAACCTGCATCAGGCTTGCGTGTCCCTACATCCATAATGTTTGTTTCCATTATCTATGGTACGGGAGAAATTTAATGGAATTTTAGTGGGATCCTCTTCATCAGAGATATCCCAATTGGAAAGACGTATACCCAGCTGACAAATATCTGGGTGGAGAGTTGGCCACCAGGTCCCTAAGGGGGCTGTATGTGAGACAGACCATACTTCTTGTCTAATAGGATTTGTGATCAGCCATCGCTGCTGAATGGGCTGATGATGGTTAGGACTAGTGGTGGCCAAGGGGAGAGTCTATAGCCTTATCCACATGGCAAATATGCAATTTGAAAGGGTTACCAGTCTTTTCCACTTTCAAGCCAGAGTCTGGACAGGGCACAGGCTTGAGATGAGAATTAGGATCCAGGAAGTGATTCCGTCTACCTTTACCACTGTAGGTTTTATAAGTAGCACCTGGTATGGTCCTGTCCAGCGGGGTTCCAGGGATGACACCTGATGTCATCTTATGTAGATGAAGTCTCTTTTTTTATATCGATGTGGAGTCTCCTCTTCACCAGGTTGGTAGGCAGTGGCCAGCTGTTTTGACAGGTATCCCTGAGTTCTTTCAATAGCTTTAAGTTTGTCAAGCAAGGGGGTGTGGAAGGGATCGGTAGGTCTTAGAGTTGTGGTTAGGTCCTTACTGGAGGAGGGGCCCCATAGAGAATTTCATAGGAGGTGAGGTTACACAAAGAAACAGAGGGAGTATTTCTTGCATGAAACAGTGCATAAGGCAGGAGCATAGTCCAATCTTTGATGCCCTCTCTAAGCTTAATTTCGTTAAGGTCTCTTTAATGGTTCTATTAATTTTTTTAACCTGTCCTGAGCTCTGGGGTCTATAAGCACAATGTAACTTCCAATTTATCCCCAGGATCCTGGCTAACCCCTTACTTACCTGGGCCATGAACGCCGGTCCATTATCAGACCCTATTACCTTAGGTAGGCCGTATCATAGAAAAATATCTTTCAGGATTTTCTACCACCATTTGTGCCTTTTTTTTGTGGGGAAGGCTTCAATCCATCCTGAAAATATATCTACAAACACTAGGAGATATTGAAGTCCATACCTTGCTGGCTAAATTTCAGTAAAGTCCACTTCCCAGAATTTCCTGGTCTGGTTGCTCATAGGTGCTTTCCTGCAGGAAGCTTGGAAGGGTAATTGTTCTATTGACAGAACGGACAGGGTTTTGTTACCCGTTCAGTTATGTCCTTTCGCTGTGAGTCGGTTAGTGGAAAACTCTGTTCTTGATCCTTCAGGAATGCCTGCAGTTTCTTTGGACCAAGGTGTGTGAATTGATGTACATTTTTAACGTAGTGTAGGGCTTTCTGAAATTGCAGGCTTGGCTCAGTGAAGTTGAGGAGTTCAGTGCCAGTGTCGTAAGATGTTATCAAAAGCTTGCTGGTGCTCAGGGGTCCATTGGAATTGGGCATCTCCTTTAACAGCGGGTATAAAGGAGAAGTTAAGGACGCAAACACAGGAATCCATAACCTGCAAAACCCAGTAGTCTCAAGAAACTCTTTGTGTTGTCTGCTGCTGGGGGGGGGGTATCTGCACAACCATTTGTTTTCTGGGCTCAGTGAGCCAACGTTTACCACCTCTAAGGGAATAGCCCAGGAAGACTACTTCTTGCTGGCAAATTTGGGGTTTTTTGGAAGAAGCTCTATACCCGAGTTGAGCAAGCTTACATAATAGTGCTTGGTTCCCAGACTCACAGTTTTCCTTGGTGTTGGCTGCAGTAGCAGGTCATCCACGTATTGAAGCTGGGTGACTTCGGGGTGCATAGTTCTGAAGTTGTTGACATCTCTGTGGAGGGCTTCATCAAAGAGAGTGGGGGAGTTTTTGAACCCCTGTGGGAGTCTAGTCCATGTTAGTTTACCATACGTTCCGGTTTCTGGGTCTACCCACTCAAAAGCAAACAGAAACTGACTGTCTTTATGCAGAGGCATGCAAAAGATAGCATCTTTATGTCCATACCATTTTTACTCAGGGTTCAGAGTGATAAGCAGATTGTACAAATTATTTACCGTGGGGTGAATGTCCTGCACTCTGTTGTTGATCTCTCTTAGGTCTTGAACGGGGATAGTGACCAGTTCCTGGATTTTTTACTGGTAGCAGGGGAGTGTTCCAGGCCGATTGACAGGGCCTTAGGACCCTAAAGCCAGATATTTCTGAATATGGGGCCTTAACCCATCTTTAGCATTTTTGCTCAGAGGATGTTGTTTGACATTGATTGGGGAGGCTGAGGTTTTTAACTCCACTGTTCTTGGAGGTTGTTTCATGGCTAGGCCTAACCCAACAATTTTTGCCCAGGCATCTGCGTAATCTGTTATTCATTTCTGGGGTAGCTTGCCTGTTTGATCATTCTTGGGGTGTGTGAAAAGTGGATGTTCATCTTCGACTGACATTTATAAAGCCATGACTATAGGAGTTTTTAATGAAGGATTTAGAAATTTCATTTTGGGGCCTTCGGGGTTAAAAGTTGTTTTGGCCCGGAGCTTACTGAGCAGATCTCTGCCCATCAATGGGGCCAGGCATTCTGGGATTACTAGGAAGGAATGTTGGATTTTTCCTTTCCCCATGTCCATGGTCCTCTTAGTTGTCTAAGTCTGATATTTACTGCTGTTAGCCCTTTGAACTAGAGACCTTTTATTTGATAGAGGGCCCAGTGGGGCCTTAAGGGCTGAGTATACTGCTGCTGTATCCACTTCAAAGTTTATGGGGTCCCCTTTACTTCAAAAGTTACCCTGAGCTCGGGGAAGGGATCTGAGCCTCGACATTCTCAGTCAACCTCCAGAGTCAGAAAGCCTGTCTGGCGTGGCTGTCTCTTTCTAGGGCACTTTTTGGCTCAGTGTCCTTTTTCTTTTCAGTAGGCACATTGATCTGAGGCCAAGGGTGGCCTCTGGTGGGGACCCAGGTATCGCTTCTTGTCTCCCTGTTTCTTAATTTCTGGCCTATTTATTGTTGTGACCAGGACCTTAGTTAATACCTTCATCTGTCTTTTTCATCTGTCATCCTCCCTTTGCTCCCTTTCGTTCTCTCTGTTTCTCTCTTATAGGATACTTTCTCGGCTACCCTGACTAAATCTCTCAAAGTCATATCTTGTAATCCATCTAAGTATTGTAACTTTCTTTTAATATCCAGATCAGCTTGCCCAATGAAGGCCATCATGACATATGTCTTTTGATCCTCTGCCTGAAGATCGAAAGGAGTATATCTCCTATATGCCTCCATAATTCTCTCTAGAAACATAGAGGGATATTCATCAGGCCCTTGAATAATCTCTCTTACCTTGGCCAAATTATTTGGTTGGCTAGCGGCCGGTTGGAAACCCACTATTAGGGCCCGGCAATAAGTGAACAGATGCTCCCTACCTTCAAAGGTGTCGGGGTCCCAGTTGGGTCAGTGCAAGGGTAAGCCGGCTTTGATAATGTTGGGAAGTTGTGTTGGTCACCCATCTGGTCCGAGGATATTTTTTTCTAGCTTCCAGAAAGTTTCTCTCTCGTTCCTCTGTCATGAAGAGAATCCCTAGGATTTGTTGGCAGTCATCCCAAGTAGGCAGGTGTGAAAACGCCAGGGAGTTCTTTGAGTTCTTTTAGCCGGGCCAGCTTCCTCCAGGGAAGGAGGGGCTGTGTGTGTGACAAGGGGGAGTCATCTGGTGGGCGCTGGGCCGGCCTAGCTTTCTCCAATGGCGGAGAGGCTGAGTCAGCAGCAAAGGAATCACTTAGAGGTTGTTGGGGGTTGGTGGACGACGGCAGCGGATAAGAAGGGTAGGAGAGTCCAGTAGAGTCTTGAGACTCAGGGAGAACAGAGGTTGGAGGAGGAAGAGCAGAGGGTTTGTGAGATGGAATCATGGTGGAAGGAGTAGGAGTGGGCGCAGAGACAAAGAAAGGCTTCACCCATGTAGGAGGAGATTTGCAGAGGTCCTGCAAAGTTAAGATATATGGCTGTTGATCTGGATGTCTATGTGGCCCCGGTTGAAAGACAAAATCTCAGACGTTTCAAATTAGTGGGAAGTAGATGTTTCTAGGGGCTATCCAACTCCAAAGGTGGGTCATTCTGAGGCACAGAGGGTCTGCCAGGTCCAGCAATTTACTGAAAAAGAAAGATTCTGGGCCTTGCGCAGACTTTGGTCCAGTGATCAAGGGTCAGGAAGAGAGGTGTTGAAGTTCTCTGTCCCAAAATGAGAGATACACAAACAGTGAAAGCAATCACACACTACACTGACAAGACAAGACAATAAAGAGAGGCAATGGACGTCCAATACTGAGGCCAGGACTGAGTAGCCGGCAAAACCTGATGGGCTGGCAATACTGAATCCGAAGCAAAATATCACTGAGTCAAGGAGACTATTGTTCCTCGATTTCCTGAGTCCTCTGGGGCATCCCCCAGGGACGTGGCCTGTGGCTCTGTGACACGTATGTCAGCCTTTGTCAGAGAGAGCTCACGCTCATCACCAATAGCCATTTTTCCAAGCCCTAAGCTGAAACCTAAAACCAAAAAGAGTTCCCTTACTTACCCTGAAAGGAGCCCCTTGGGGATCTTTCATCCGCCGCTGCCGGATCTTGCTCGTGCCTCCAGATGTAAAGGTCGGGCAAGCATCAGAGGAAGAGACCACCAGAGGAATGTCTCATGCAACAGTAAATGGTATATTATGGGTCCAGCATTCTGCGGCTCAGAGCTCACTTGAATAGAGCAGAGAACAATGAGAACAGCTTAAGCAGAGCTTATATGCTTTCCTTGGAGAGGGCAGGGAGGGAAGTTTATTGATGGGTCAGGGCAAGTGGGTGGTTTGCGTGCAAACGGGTGAGGGTATACATTTGCAGTTTGGCAGTTGGGGACAGCACATTCTGGAAACAAGATTAGCAAACAGTCCTCAAGACTTCAACAGTGTTTTGTTAAGCATACAGAAAAACAGTAAGTAACAAGTACCTATTTTATTAACCTTTCACCAAAGCCTAAATGGAAAGTGAGCATGGATTACTAAACACATCCATATCCAGGTTGCCTAACGCTCTCAAATCAATCCTATTGGTGACTACATATTTGTTTCTTCTTAAGATAATATATTCAACCTCAACCCTGTTGAAAATGACTAATCCTATCACTCACTTTATATTTTGCCTGATTTCCTAATGTCTCTATTGATATCTGCTTTCCTACATATTTTCCCCAGTTCATCATTGTGACTGACTCTTCACATGTGCTGACATTTACATTCACTCTTTATCCGAAACCCTATTGCTAAAGAACTTTTGGTCCAAATCCTATACTCACTCTTTTTTCTAACATATCGACTATCTTCCTAATCCTAAAGACTATCCCTTTTTGACTGGATGATCTCTTTGACAAGCAATCATCCAAGGTACAAGGTCCTATGCCATTGTATATTGATTTATCTGAGACATCTGTGCAGAACATAATTCAAAGCTAAGTATCCCAATCAACAGCCCAATGCCCTTCCTGGATTCAAATCTTATCTAGATTTCTGTTTTCAAACTTATATTTCACCAATATATTCTTGTAAATATCGCAAGTTCCCAATACCATTATTCATTAAGCAGAATGATTCCTAACTCAAATGAAACATGTTATTAAGCCTAACCATACATTGTTCCCTCAAACTAACTTTACAGAAGAGCCGAGACAGAGTTTATCTTACAATACAGTAATGTAGGGGATCTTCCACCTGCTGAGAACATCAAAGGACCATGCAGAAATTATACCCTGAAGAAGTTGCAGGCAGCTATGAAGGACCTAAGATGGGAAAAGTCATATTCCATTGCAAACAACAGGGTCAGTATTAAGGGATGTGTCTGAATCAGCCTCTCCTTTCTTAATGTAGAGAACTGATGAAACCATGCCTGTGTGGAGAGCTGTTTACAGGTGCCTATGGTTGATATACCATTCTAACTTGTGAAAGTGTCAAAGGAAGTAGGGGCAGCCTCCATTTCATGGGACCTTTCGAAGCAACTGTTAGGACAAAGTGGTGGCCAAGGTAGTGACCTCATTCAGTTCCTAAAGAAAGTGACCTCACCTCTCTTCCTTGGTGATCAAAAAATCTGAAATTGTGATGCAGGAAGCCAGGCACCCAGAGCCAGTCCCAATCCCAGTCCCAGTGGTCTCACTTGTTTGGATTTATAAGGGACAGAGTCAGTCTTTCTTGGTACCGACTGATATGAGGATTGTCAAATGGCAGAAGAGCTCTGAAGAGGGGCCTTTCCTGAGAAAGCAGGTATTGGTTCACCGCTGGCTCCTGACAACTTCACAGTGTTGGCCAAGGAGACCAGATCTGAGAAAGGACAGGCCATTTCAGGGGAACATAGTATGGCCCACCAGTTAGAGGACACTCCGGATAGTCACAGACCTACTTGGGTTAAGGAGGTGCCTTTGTGGGTGTTCAGTGAGTTTGTGCTTTTCTCTCATGTTCTGAGAATAGGTAGGAAAGGCAGTTTTTTTGGGTTGGAGTGGACTGTTTCTAGTAAGTCGTTTGACAAGGCTAGTGTTTCTAAGTCTGAGTATCCCACTGTGTCCGTGGTTGTAGACATTAGAAAAGAGAAGGCATCAAAGGATGTGTCCTGTCTAGTAGAAAACTTCCCAGCATTCATCCTGCCTAATTGAAGAATGGACTTTGGTTTGCCTTATGGATGGGCAACACCTACTAAATTCCTAAGTTCCTGTTTTCTTCCTGAATTCTGGCCACTCTCCAGAATAGTCTCATGGTTTTGTTTCCAAGATATGTACCACCTCCAAGCTCTGAGACATGTCCATATACTTGATAGCTGTAGAGAATGGGAACATCTTAGAAAACTCAGATATCAGTGTGACCCGGAAATTCTCAGTGGAGAAACCCTGCTTTGGTTCATTTGCTTACCTATGGTTCTGTTGTCCTGAATGTCAGGAAGGTCTTTGCCTCAGGCAACCCCTTTGTGAAGCCTGAAGAAAACAGTTTTCAAATGGAAATGAATGGGCATCACCTGTGGCTCTTTGCTTAATTGCTTGTAAAAGGATGTGTCTAAATCAGCCTCTTGGCCCTGTATGAGGTTGTGGCTTAGATTCTCAGCACATGATGGATCTAAAGATAGATTCCATGTGTGCAATCAAAACCAAAATGGCCAAGAATCTGTCATTGTTGATGAATCTCTTGCCTTCCTCTGTTAGGATTCTGACCTCTATCAAGTGAGAATAGGGATCCTTTAGGTCAAATGAGTTCTTTGAAGAACTGCAGAGGTGCTTGTGTTTTCTTGTGACTCCGAATCACTTAAAGAATCTATCCCTGAGAGTCAGTAGGCCTCAAATTGGAGAAGCAGGCCTATTGGATCACTCCAGGTTTACAGGAAGGGTGACCATGCCACCCTGACTTTAGGCAAATGAGGGTCAAGGAAGATTATTTCGGACACTCTCTTGGGATGCGTCCCACATGAAAAACTCCAGCCAGAGGTAATGATGAGTGTCTCTCTGGAAGAAGGTGAGGACCATGTGGAAGTGTTTTGGTTTTAATTGTAGTCATTCGTGTGGCAGTTGGAAGAGATGACTGGATCCACCTGGGCTTGAACTCTGGTGTCATTCCCCTTAAACACTCAGTTCTGGATCAATCATCAAAGAAGTATTGCCATGAATTGTGTTAAGAATTTAGGAAGCCATGCATGAGAGTCTCCGTTGGAAACTGAGATCTAGTGCTAGGGTGGCTTTCCACAGAGCACTGGGAATCTCAGCCAGGATATCACATTATTTTTTTCTGAAAGACTTGGAAGCCATATTTGCTAGTCAAAACACACATGGACCTCAATTGTAGACCTCGATGGGCCTGGATTCATGTGACCTTTAGGCCACTCTTTGGGAAGCCTTGCCTGTGAGAGTTCTTCAAATTTTTCATTGAAATGAGCTTCCTCACCATTGAATGATTCCTGAATGATTTGAAAGCCATAGTGCTTCCAACTTCATAATTGAAAATTGGCTAGATAAATACCATGAAATTTTTGAAATTCCAATGACCAGGTGGCAATGAAGAACATTTGGATGTCCTGTTGCTGATCACGAGTGTACCAGACAGTGCCTTGATTGACTGGTTTTGATGAAAATGGTGTAGAACAGAGATCTCAATAATTTGGATCCTGCTGAGTAGTGGGCCTAGAGCAGTGGTGAGCAAATGTGTGATAAAACATCTGAGGTGGGGCCATGTGGATCTGCCATTGGCTTCCAAATGGCTTGTGACTGACATGGTGCAGCCAGCAGACCCTTATATGTAAAGGCAACTTGTTATATGGAGAGGTTTCAGTGCAATGTTCAGAATCAGGTTGCTATGGTCAAGGGGGCATCCTATGTGGTATACAAGCCCTGTTGGTGCATTCTCCTGCAGACCCTGATCCACCACACGTGACAGAACTCGCGGCAACACTGTGTCCCAGTTGAACTCCTTGTATTTCGTGAAGCAAATACCAAACTCCGAGTGCAGCAGGAAGAAACATTAGGAAAAGTGGAGGATGATGAAATGGCTTTGCAGTCCATATGGGGAGACACTTAGCCCCCAGTGGCCACAGTTTACATACAAGAGAGAATTCAGCACTGCTGCTTCATGTTTATTGGAAAATTATAAACCATGTCCTCCAGATCACAGAGATGAAGACGCAGCTTTGATGGTCTCACTAGAAAGGAAGCTAAAGATCCTCACAAAAACATATATTTCAAGTGCCCAACCTAGAGACAGTTTCTCCAGACGTCTTTAGGCAGGCAAATCTCCATGTTTGTAGAGTTTTTACACTGTCCCTTACTTTTGGAAACTCCTCTACAATCTCCAAGGTTGTGAACCCTAAGCATTTTCAATTTCAGATATGTATTCAAAGATTTTCTAACTCTTCTCCTGTAATTGTGTCTTACTTGGGGTGAAGGTAATGTCAAGGCATTGTTCTGAATGAGAGTGGGAAAATTTTTTTGTAGTACACATTTGCATACACATTGATCCATTTTCCAATTTTCCATTCGAAATACTGAATCCCTGACACTAACTCATACCCTACTAGACTCTGACTACTAATCCTAATATGATGGAGAAAAATAAACAAAAAAAACTGAAAATACAAGCAGTTCATAGGAGGCATGGTGTATAGTTGGACTTCCCTCTTGCATGATAAAGGGTCGGTTTTATAAATCTACTCAATTTTTAATTGAAATAGTCCTCCATGTGTTTTTTTTAAAGAGAGAGTGAGAGAGGAGAGAGAGAATTCTATAATATTTATTTTTTTAGTTATCGGCGGACACAACATCTTTGTTTGCACGTGGTGCTGAGAATCGAACCCATGCCGCACGCATGCAAGGCGAGCGCGCTACCACTTGAGCCACATCCCCAGCTCTCTCCATGCGTTTTTAAAGTTAACAAATATGTGAATTCCTGTCTCCCTTTCTCTGTAGCCTACTCAGCACATGTACTTTTTATATGCACATATAGATTCCTACTTGGTATCACACGTATATTTTTATGAGTTGGCTGACTTGTCAGAAACAAATTGTAAGAAGAGATCAGTCCTCCTAAACGCTGTTGGAACTGAAAATCCAAACTATGGGTGAGCTTCCTATTAGAACAATATTATACATAAACCCATGTTTAGTAAAATAAATATTTTTGCATCTGAGGGTGATATATATTACATGATGAATTACGATTGGCATATATATATTGATACTTTTTAATGAATTTTTGTGTTTTTTTTTTGTATATATATATATATATATATATATATATATATATATACACATACACTCTACAGATTTTATAAAATATGAAATATATTTGTCTTATATACACTCCGTAAATTCATTCATGTTCATGTATGTGGATTTATAATCAACTTTTCACAAGATTATTCTCAGAAATAATCATCTACCTGAAATACATATTTGTTTCCCAGTGCTGAAAACTAACTTCAATCAATGGTGCTTACAAATCCCAATATTTCTACAGTAACTGACCCAGTTTAACATCAATGCAAGTATATTCCTATGGGACATGATGTCTATTTTGACATTCATTTTAATTCAACACTGGTACATTACTATTTCTTCAGGTTTGCACATCATAGGATATATATTTCATTCACAAGTTCACAAATTTATAGGAATTTGTTTCACTTTTAATCACTTCCTGCTTCAGAACACATGTATTCCTCCATGTTACTTGACTGGTCTTTTCATGAGACTTCTTTCCAAACACATTATTTTCGATTTCCATAATCAATTTTGAAGCTAAACCCACACACTCTTCAAGATAAACCATAACATTAATATTACCATTAGATGTATAAGTGGTTGGAATGAATGTGTGAATATCAATATAAGATTTCCTGTACATTTTCACATTTCAATTCAATCCATTATTAAAGTTGGAACCAGGTATGCTATTTACTCACAGTATGGTCTATTAATGCATTATCTCTATATTCATAGACACAGTGTACACCTCTTTGTTCCCCCAATACTAATTTATACCTCTTCAAAACATTGCTCCCAAAAATGGTAGAAGAAATATTCATGTCACCTTATCTATCTATCTATCAATATATATATATATATATATATATATATATATATATATATATATATATATATTTCTTTTTTTATCACAGTAATATTCTGGACACAAAAAACAAAGGTCATACTCATGATTGTATCAAAGCCTAAATGGAAAGTGAGCATGGATTACTAAAAACAACCATATCCAGGTTGCCTAATGCTCTCAAATGTAAATCCTATTGGTGACTACATATTTGTTTCTTTCTAAGATTATATATTCAACTTCAAGCCTGTTGAAAATGTCTAATCCTATCACTCAGTTTATACTTTGCCTGATTTCCTTATATCTCTATTGATATCTGCTTTCCTACATATATTCCCCAGTTCATCATTGTGTCTGACACTTCACATATGCTGACATTTACATTCAATGTCTACCCGAGACCCTATTGCTAAAGAAATTTTGGTCTAAATCCTATACTCACTCTTATTTCTAAACCTACTGACTATCTTCCTAATCCTACTGACTATTGCTTTTTGACTCGATGTTCTCTTCGACAATTAATCATCCAAGGTATAAGGTCCTAAACCATTGTATTTGAATTTGTCGGAGACATATATGCAGAACATTATTCAAACCTAAGAATCCCACTCAAGGACCCAATGCCCTTCTGACTTCGAATCTTACCTAGATTTCTGTTTTCATACTTACATTTCACCTATATATTCTTGTAAATATCACAGGTTCCCAATACCATTATTCATGGGGCAGAGAGATTCCTAACCCAAATCAAACATGTTATTAACCCTAAACATACACTGTTCCCTCAATCTAACTTTACAAAAGAGGAGGGACAGAGTTGGTCTTACAATACAGGAATGTAGGGGATCTTCCACCTTCTGAGAACATCAAAGGTCCATGCAGAAATGATCCCTGGAGAAGATATAGGCAGCTATGAAGGACCTGAGAGAGGAAAAGTCATCTTTTATGGTAAACAACCTGGTCAAGATGAATGGATGTGTCTGAATCAACCTCTATCTTCTAAATGTAGAGAAGATGGACCAAATCAGGCCTGTGTGGAGAGCTCTTCCCAGGTGCCTATGGTTGATATACCATTCTAACTTGTGAAAGTGTGACAGAAAGAAGGGACAGACTCCATCTCATGGGACCCTTAGAAGTTACTGTTAGGACAAAGAGGTTGCCAAGGCAGTGACCTCATTCTGTTCCTGAAGGAAGTGACCTCACTTCACTTCCTTGGTGATGGAACTCTCTGAACTTGGGATCCAGGAAGAGAGGCACCCAGAGCCAGTCGCAGTCCCAGTCCCTGTGGTCTCACTTGTTTCAATTTACCAAGCACAGAGTCAGTCTTTCTTAGTACAAACAGATGAGAGGATGGCCAAATGCCAGGAAAGCTCTGAAGAAAGACCTTTCTGAGAAAGCAGGTATTGGTTCACCGCTGGCTCCTGACAACTGCACAGAGTTGGCCAAGGAGACCAGATTTGAGATACAACAGGCCATTTTGGGGGAATATAGTATGGCCCACCATTCAGAGGACACTCCACAAAGGAGGTGCCTTTGTGGGTGTAGGTGTGTGTATGGTTTTTTCTCAAGTTCTGAGAAGATGTAAGAAAGGCTGTTTGTTTGAATTGGCGTGGACTGTTTCTAGTAAGTCCTTTGACAAGGCGAGTGCTTCTATGTCTGTGTATCCCACTCTGTCCGTGGTTGTAGACATTAGAAAAGAAAATGCATCAATGGATGTGTCCTGTCTAGGAGAAAGCTTCGCAACATTCATCCTGCCCGATTTATTAATGGACTGCAGCTTTCCTTATTGAAGGGAAACACCTGCTATCTTTCAAAGTTTCTGTTTACATCCTGAATTCTGGACACTCTCCAGAATTGCCTCATTGTTTTGTGTCCAAGATATGTACTACCTCCAAGCTATGTGATATGGCTATGTACTGGATAGCTGAAGGGAAAAGCGAGCATCTAGGAAAACTCAGATATCAGTGTGACCAGGAAAGTCTCAGTGGAGAAACCCTGCTTTGTGCGTTTTGTTTACCTATTGTTCTTTTGTCCTGAATTTCAGGAAGGTTTTTGCCTCAGACCACTCCTTTGTGAATATGAATTCAATCCATTATTTAAAGTGGTACCAGCTATACTATTTATTCACAGTATGGTCTATTCATGCATTATCTGTATATTCATAGACAGAGGGTACAGCTTTTTGTACAACCAATACTTATGTATATGTCTTCAAAATATTACTCGCAGAAATGGTGAAAGAAATACTCATGTCACCTAATCTACATATACATTTTATCACAGTAATATTCTGGACACAAAATGCAAAGTTCACACTTATTATTGTACTAAAGCCTAAATGGAAAGTGAACATGGATTACTTCCATGTTCAGGTTGCCTAATGCTCTCAAATATCAATCCTATTGGTGACTACATATTTGTTTCTTCCTAAGATTATATATTCAAAATCAACCCTGTTGCAAATATCTAATCATATCACTCACTTTATACTTTGCCTGATTTTGTAATATCTCTTTTTTTATTGTTACGATGAGCCAATTTAGTACTTTTTTAATTTTTATTTTTTTCATCTTTCATACATTTGATTCAAGTGAGTTATGCATTTCCATTTTTACCCCAAATACAGATTGCAGAATCACATCAGTTACACATTCACAATGTTTACATAATGCCATATTAGTGACTGTTGTATTCTGCTGACTTTCCTATCCCCTACTATCCCCCCTCCCCTCCCCTTTCATCTTCCCTCTCTACCTCATCTGTTGTTGTTCCGTTCTCTCCCTTCCCCCCCTTTCCCCTCACAACGTCGTATATGTGATTTCGTATAACGATGAGGGTTCTTTCCGTTTCCATGCAATTTCCCTTCTCTCTCCCTTTCCCTCCCATCACTTGTCTCAGTTTAATGTTAATATTTTCCTCATGCTCTTTTCCTCTGTTCAGTTCTTAATTGCTCTCCTTAAATCAAAGAAGACATTTGGCATTTGTTTTTTAAGGATTGGCTAGCTTCACTTAGCATAATCTGCTCTAATGCCATCCATTTCCCTGCAAATTCCATGAATTTGTCATTTTTTAGTGCTGCATAATACTCCATTGTGTATAGATGCCACATTATTTTTTATCCATTCATCTATTGAAGGGCATCTAGGTTGGTTCCACAGTCTGGCTATTGTGAATTGTGCTGCTATGATCATTGATGTGGCGGTATCCCTATTGCATGCTCTTTTATGGTCCTCAGGGAATAGTCCGAGGAGGGCGGTAGCTGGGTCAAATGGTGGTTCCATTCCCAGCTTTCCCAGGAATCTCCATACTGCTTTCCATAATGGCCGCACCATTTTGCAGTCCCACCAGCAATGTACAAGTGTACCCTTTTCCCCACATCCTCGCTAGCACTTATTATTGTTTGACATCCTAATGGCTGCCGATCTTACTGGAGTGAGATGGTATCTTAGGGTGGTTTTGATTTGCATTTCTCTGACTGCTAGAGAAGGTGAGAATTTTTTCATGTACTTATTAATTGATTGTATGTCTTCTTCTGAGAAGTGTCTGTTCAGGTCCTTGGCCCATTTGTTGATTTTGTAATATCTCTATTGATATCTGCTTTCCTACATATTTTCTACTGTTCATCATTGTGACTGACCCTTCAAGTGTGCTGATATTTACTTTCACACTTTAACCCAAACCCTATTGCTAAAGAACTTTTGTTCCAAATCCTATACTCACTCTTCTTTGTTAACCTACCGAATATCTATCTAATCCTACTTACTATCCCTTTTTGACTGGATGTTCTCTTCGAATTTTAATCATAAAAGGTACAAGGTCCTATGCCATTGTATATCGATTTATCTGAGATATCTGTGCACAACGTAAATCAAAGCTAAGTATCCCAATGAAGGGCCCATTGCCCCTCTGGGCTTCAAAATTACCTAGACTTTCTTTTTTCATTTATATATTTCACCTCTATATTTTTAAAAATATCGCAGGTTCCCAATACCATTATTCATCCAGCAGAATGATTTCTAACCCAAATCAAACATTTTATTAACCCTAACAATACACTGTTCCCTCAGTGTAAATTTAAAGAAGAGCAGGGACAGAGTTGGTCTTACAATACAGGAATGTAGGGGATCTTTCACCTGTTGAGAACCACAAGTTCAATGCAGAAATGATCCCTGGAGAATATGTAGTCAGCTATGGAGGACCTGAGAAAGCAAAAGTAATCTTCCATGGCAAAATACCTGGTCAGGATGACGGGATGTGTCTGAATCAGAACCTCTCTTCTCAATGTAGAGGAGATGGACCAAACCAGGACTGTGTGGAGAGCTATTACCGGGTTCCTATGGTTGATATACCATTCTAACTTGTGAATGTTTCACAGGAAGTAGGGGAAGCCTCCATCTAATGAGACACTTGGAAGCTACTGTTAGGATAAAGTGGTTGCCAAGGCAGTGACCTCATTCAGTTCCTGAAGGAAGTTACCTCACCTTACTCCCTTGGTGATGGAACTCTCTGAACTTAGGATCCTGGAAGCCAGGCACACAGAGCCAGTCCCAGTACCAGTCCCAGTGGGTTCACTTGTTTGGAATTACCAAGGACAGCGTCAGTCTTTCTTTGTACCTACTGATGTTAGAATGGCCAAAAGCCAAGAGAGCTCTGAAGAGGGGCCTTTCCTGAAAAAGCAGGTAGTGGCCCACCGCTGGCTCCTGACAACTTCATAGAGATGGCCAAGGAGACCATATCTGAGACAGGACAGGACATTTCGGGGGAACATTGTGTGGCCCACCAGTCAGAGGACACTCCATAGAGTCACAGACCTACTTAGGGTAAGGAGGTGCCTTTGTGGGTGTGGTTGTGAGTTTGTGATTTTGTCTCATGTTGTGAGAATAGGAAAAAAAGGTGGTTTGTTTGGTTTGGAGTGAACTGTTTCTCGTAAGTCGTTTGAAAAGGAGAGTGTTTCTATGTCTGTGTATCCCATGGTGTCCGTGGTTGTAGACATTAGAAAAGAGAGTGCATCAATGGATGTGTCCTGTCTAGTAGAAAGCTTCCCATTTCATCCTGCCCAATTTATGAATGGTTTGCGGCTTTACTTAAAGATGGGCATAACCTAATACATTCCTAATTTCCAGGTTTATTCATGAACTCTGTTCACTCTCCAGAATAGGATCATGGTTTTGTGTCCAACATATATACCACCTCCAAGCTCTGTGACATGGCCATGTACTAGATAGCTGAAGGGAATGGCGAGCATCTCAAAAAACTCAGATATCAGTGTGACCAGGAAAATCTCAGTGGAAAAACCCTGCTTTGGGCATTTTGCTTATATATTGTTCTGTTGAACTGAATGTCAAGAAGTTCTTGCTCTGGCCACCCCTTTGTGAAGCCTGAAGTAAACAGTTTTCAAATGGAAATGATTGGGCATCACCTGTGGCTCTTTGCTTAATTGCTTTGGAAAGGGATGTGTCTGAATTAGCATCTTGGCCCTGTGTGAGGTTGTGGCTTAGATTCTCAGCACCAGATGGATCTAAAGAAAGATCCCATGTGTGCATCCAAAACCAAAATGGCAAATACACCAGTCATTGTGGATAAAGTCTCGCTTTCCTCTGTGAGGTTCCTGACCTCTATCAAGTGAGAATAGGGATCCTTTGTGTCAATTGAGTTCTTCAAAGCCCTGCAAAGGTACTTGGGTTTTCTCATGACTCTAATTTACATAAAGAATCTATACCTCTAACTCAGTAGGCCTCAAATTGAAGAAGCGGTGCAGTATTAACGGCATGAATTTTTTGATCACTCCGGGTTCACAGGAAGTATGTCCAGGCCACCCTGACTTTAGGCAAATGAGGGGCAAGGGAGCTTATTTTGGACACTGTCTTGGAATGTGCCCCTCATGGAAACCTCCAGCCAGAGGTTATGATGAGTATCTATATGGAAAAAGATGAGGGCCATGTGGGAGTGTTTTGGTTTAATTGTGGTCATTGTGTGGCTGTTAAAGGAGATGCCTGGGTCCACATGGGCTTGAACTCTGGTGTGATTACACTTAGAGAGTGCATTCTGGATCTGATCTCAGAGAACTTGTGCCATGAATTGTGTTGGGATTCTAGGAGGGCACGCATGAGAGTCTCCCTTGGAAACTGAGATCTAGGCCCAGGGTGGCTTTCCACAGAGCACTGGGAATCTCAGCCAGGATACCACATGATTTTTTTTTTTCTGAAAGACTTGGTAGGCATAGGTGACAGTCAAAACACACATGGACCTCACATTGTAGACCTCAATGGGACTGATTTCATGTGACTTTTTGGCCACTCCCTGGGAAGCCTTGTCTTTAACAGTTCTACAGAGCTTTCATTGAAATGAGGTTTCTCATCATTTAATGGTTCCTGTACAAATTGAAATCCACAGTGCCTCCATCTTCATCCGTGAAAAATGGCTAGATAAATACAATAAAATTATTGAAATTTCCATGACCAGGTGGCACTGGAGAAAATTTGGAAAACCGGTTGCTGATCATGAGTATACCAGACAGTGCCTTGATTGACTAGGTTTCATCAAAATGGTGTATAACAGAGATGCCAGTAAATTGGAGCCTGCTGAGTAGTGGGCCTAGACCAGAGGAGGGGAGGTGTGTGATAAAACATCTGTGGTGGGGCCATGTTGATCTTCCATTGGCTTCCAAATGCCTTGTGACTGACATGGTGCAGCCAGCAGACCCTTATATGTAATGGTATCTTGTTATATAGAGAGGTTTCAGGGCAATGTTGAGAATTATGTTGCTGTGGTCAAGGGGAAAAGCTATGTGGAATAGAAGCAGTGTTGGTATATTCTCTTGCAGACCCTGACCCACCACACGTGACAGAACTCCCTCAAGCACTGTGTCCCAGGTGATCTTTTTTTTTACTTCATAAGCAAATACCAAACTCCCAATGCAGCAGCAAGAAACACCAGGAAAAGTGAAGGATGACCAAATGGCTTCACAGTCCACACGCGGAGACACTTAGGCCCCAGTGGACACAGTTTACCTACATAGAGAGAATTCAGCACTCCTGCCTCATGTTCACTGGAAAATATGAAACCATGTCCTCCAGGTCGCATAGATGCACACCCAGCTTTGATGGTCTCAGTACAAAGAAAGCTCCTTACGAAAACATATATATCAAGTGCCCAACCTCAGAGGCAGTTTCTCAAGAAGTCTTTAGGGCAGCAGAGCTCCATGTTTGTGGAGTGCTTACCCTGTCCCATACTTTTGGAAACTCCTTTACGACATCCAAGTTTGTGAACTCATGAGAATATTCATTTCCAGATATGTATTCACAGAATTTTTAACTCTTATCCTCTAATTGTGTCTTACTTGGGACGAGGGTAATGTCTAGGCATTGTTCTGAATGAGAGTGGAAAGATTTTTGTGAATCCCTGACACTAACCCATTCCCTACTAGACTCTGACTACTAATCCTAATATGATGGAGAAACATAACCCAAACAGAATAGAAATACAAGCATTTCAGAGGAGGCATGGTGTATAGTTGGACATGCCTTTTGAAATATATAGGGTAGGAGTTATAAATCTAGTCAATTTTTAATTGAAATAGTTCTACATGTGTTTTTAAAGTTAACAAATATATGAATTACTGTCTTCTTTTCACAGTAGCCTATTCAGCACATGTGTTTTAATATGCACATATAGAATCCTACCTGGTGTCACACGTACATTCTCGTGAGGTGGCTGACATGGCACATACAAATTGCGAGAAGTGATCACTCGTCCTAAACACTGTTGGAACTGAAAATTCAACCCATGGGTGAGCTTCCTATTTGAACAAACTTATATAAAAATCCATATTCATTAAAATGAATATTTTTGGATATGATGATGATATATATTTCATGATGAATTTCAATTGGCATATATATTGCTATTTTTAATGTCTGTGATATATATATATATATATATATATATATATATATATATATATATATAACATGTGTCTTATTATACACTCCCTAAATTCATTCATATTGATGTATTTGGATTTTTAATCAACTTTTCACAAGATTATTCTCAGTAATATTCATCCACCTGAAATACATATTTGTTTCCTAGTACTGAAAACTAACTTCTTTGAATGGTGCAAACATATCCTAACATTTCTACACTAACTGACCCTGTATAAAATCAATTCAAGTAGATTACTATGGGACATGATGTGTATTTTGATGTTCAATTTTATTCAACACTTCTACATTACTATTTATTCACTTTATGCACATCATAGAATATATATTTCATCCACAAGTTAGCAAATTTATAGGCATTTGTCTCACTTTCAATCACTTCGTGCTTCAGAACACATGTATTCATCCATGTTTCTTGACTGACCTTTTCATGAGACTTCTTTCCAAACACATTATTTTCGATTTCCATAATCACTTTTGAAACACTTCAAAAGTTACCTTGAGCTTGGGGAGGGAAACTGAGCCCCGACTTTCTTAGTCATCCTCCAGAGTCAGTATGGCTGGCTGGTGTGGCTGTCGCTTTTTAGGGCAATTTTGGCCCAGTGTCCTTTTTTCTTTAGGGTAGGCACATTGATCTGAGGGCAGGGTGCCCTCTGGCATGGGCCAATGTGATCCCTTCTTGTCTACCTGTTTCTTAATTTCTGGCCTATTTGTTGTTGTGACCAGGACCTCAGTCAACGCCTTAGTCTGCCTTTTGTTTCTTTTATCCTCCCTTTGTTCCCTTCTCTTCCTCAGTTTCTCTCTTATAGTATACGTTCTTGACTTCTCTGACTAAATCTCTCAAAGTCATATCTTGTAATCAATCTAGCTTTGTAACTTTGTTTTAATATCCAGGCCAGTTTGCGCAATAAAGTCCATCGTGACAGATGCCTTTTGATTCTCTGCCTGAGGATCAAAAGGAGTATATCTCCTATATGCCTCTATAATTCTCTCTAGAAACATAGTGGGAGATTCATCAGGCCCTTGAATAATCTCTCTTACCTTGTCCAAATTAGTTTGTCGCTAGCGGCTGCTTGGAGACACACTATTAGAGCCCGGTGATAAGTGGACAGATGCTCCCTACCTTCAAAGATTTTGGGGTCTCAGTTGGGTGGGTTCAAGGGAAAGCTGCCTTTGATTATGTTGGGAAGTTGTGTTGGACGCACATCTTGTTTGAGGATATTTTTTTCTAGCTTCCTGGAGGATTCACTGTTGTTCCTCTGTCATGAAGAGAATCCCTAGGAGTTTTTGGCAGTCTTCTGAAGTAGGCTGGTGTGAAAACATCAATGACTCAACCAGACCTGAGAGCCAAGTAGGGTCCTCAGAAAAAGGGGGATTATAATTTTTTTAAGTTATTTAGGTCTGACGAGGAGAAAGGCTAATACTGGTAGGCTTGCATTTTTTCCCTGTGGCCATCGTCAATCATTGGCCCATAGGGATGGAGGGGGAGCATCCCGAGAGTTCCAGGGTTTTCAATCATTCACCGCCAGCGAGTTCCTTTAGACGGGTCAGCTTCCTCCAAGGGAAGAGGTGCTGTGTGTGCCGCAAGGGAATTATCTGGAGGGCGCTGGGCCGGCATAGCTTCCTCCAATGGAGGAGAGGCTGAGTCATCAGCAGGGGAATCACTTAGAGGGTGTTGGAGGTTGGGGGACAAGGGCAGGGGATAAGGAGGGGAAGGAGAGTCCAGTAGAGTGAAATCTGGTGACTCAAGGAGAACAGAGGGTGTAGGAGGAGGAGGAGCAGAGGATTTGAGAGTTCCTGGGGGAAGGAGTCAGAGTGGGGGCAGGAGCAAGAAAGGCTTCACCCATGGAAAAGGAGATATGCAGAGTTTCCGCCGAGTTAAGATATATGGCTGTTGATCCAGATGGCTATGTGGCCCCGGCTGAAAGACAATATCTCTGACTTTTTTAAATTAGTGGGAAGTAGAAAGATCCTTCTAGGGGTAATCCAAATCCAAAGGTGGGCCATTCTGAAGCACAGAGTGTCTGCCACATCCGGGGCTTTACTGAAAAAGAAAGATTCTGAGCCCTTAAGCGGACTTTGGTCCAGTGATCAAGGATCAGGGAAAGAGGCATTGAAGTGCTCTGTCCCATAATGAAAGATACACAAACAGTTAAAGCAATGAAACATGACACAGACAAGACAAGGCAATGAAGACAGGCAATGGACGTCCAACACTGAGACCAGGACTGAGGAGCCGGCAAAACCCGATTGACTGGCAATACTGAATCCGAAAAAAAATATCACTGAGTCCAGAAGACTATCTCGTCCCCATAAATTTACGGGAAGATGATCCAATACATATGGCTGTAGAGTTCCTTCACATCCTTCAGGATCCTTCCAATCTAATACCATTGCATTTCTATGGGGATTAGACGCCACTCCTAGGCCTCAAAGCATTTGAGTGGCTTGTTGTAACGGCCAATGTTTTGGCCATTCTTGACGAGAGATGATGCTAAGGTCTGCATCTGTATCCAGTAGCCCATTAAATTTATGCCCTTGAATATTTAGTTTTAGCATGGGGCCAGAATCTAAATTTAAAGAAAGCATAGCCCAATCTACACCTGTGGAGCCTAATCACTTTGAACCTCTTTCTACAGTACAACTGGAAAATTTTTCATGTAGGCTGGGTATTATTAGTAACTGTGCTATTCTATCTCCTGGTGAAATTACTGATATACCCTTTGGAGAACTGGCTATAATTTTTATTTCACCTTCATAGTCGAGATCAATTACCCCAGGACTTATCATAAGTCCTTTTAGAGTAGAAGAGCTGCGTCCGAATAATAAGCCTACTGTTCCTTTGGGAAGAGGTCCTTTTACCCATGTGGAAATGAATTGAACTCCCATCTCTGCAGTTAGTACTGCTCTGGCGGAGGCACAGATGTACAACCCTGAGCTCCCTCTGGTTTGTCTGATGAGGGATCTGATGGACAATGTGTCCTGGGCACTACCCTGATGGGGTTGCTGGGTTTCTCCAGTGCTGTGTATATTTGTGGTTTTGGGCCCCGGAGCATTGAGCCCCCTTGTCCATTTTTGGCAATGGAGCTCCATGTCTTTGTCCACAATATTGTGGATAAACACCTGGTCCTTGTTCGTTTTTTGATAATGGTGTACCCTGTATGGTGGTTTGAGAACAGCATTCATTAGCCCAAAGTCTCCCTCTACGGCATCGTGGACAAATACCTGGTATTCTACTCCTTTGATACCTAGTTTTGTTAAACCCTCCTCCTATGGGACAATTCCTTTTAAAATGTCCTGTTTCTTCACAATTGTAGCATGTTCTTGGCCTGGCATCTAAAGCCTGTTTTACTGCAGCTGCCACAATTTGCCCTTGTTCATTAATGTCTCTGGCATCTAAAGCCTGTTTTACTGCAGCTTCCACGACTTGCTCTTGTTCTTTAATGTCTCTACATAATTTAATATATGTGTTTAAATCTTCATGTTTCCATGGTCTAATGATATCATTGCACCAAAGATTCGCTTGCTCATAAGCCAGTTGTTTTAGTGATGGCATTGCTTGTTGTGTATTTCCAAAAACTCTGGTAGCTGTTTGAATAAGCCTATCTACAAATTCAGCATAAGGTTCATTAGCTCCTTGTATTACCTTAGATAATTAACCTTGTAAACCTCCATGTCCTTGTAAAGTCTTCCATGCCTTAATTGCATCTAACAATTTACTGAACACTCTTTCAGTTTTTTTTTTTTTTAATAATTTCTGATTCCGCATTTCTACTATAATACAACCCAACAAGATGACACCAAACAAAACAGCTCCTCAGGAATAGCCGTCAGAGCCCAACTGCCACCACAGGCTTCCCACAAGCCTCTCCCTCAAACACAAGTCTCCTCCTCTTGAGTCCGATTGGCTGGGTCGCATGGGCGGAGCCAAAAAAGTCCCCCAATGAGCAGTTCCGTGGTCTGAAAGTGCAGGGAACCAGCCCAATGTGCATCACCACAGAGGAGCCAATCAGCTAGATGTTGCTGGGGCCGCTGTGAGATAATCATCCGCTGGCAGTCTGAAAGGTCGGGGAAACCGCTCATTGAGCATCTCCAATGAGCATCACCACAGAGAAGCAAATCAGCTAGATGATGCTGGGGCCGCTGTGAGCCAATCATCCGCTGGCAGTCTGAAAGGTCGGGGAAACCGCTCATTGAGCATCTCCAATGAGCATCACCACAGAGAAGCAAATCAGCTAGATGATGCTGGGGCCGCTGTGAGCCAATCATCAGCCGGCAGATGGAAGTTTGCTGGCAGCTGCAAGTTTACTGGGGATCCTTTGGCTGTGGCTCTCAACAGATTATTCTCAGAAATATTTAACCACCTAAAATACATATTTGTTTCCTAGTACTGAAAACTATCTTCAGTGAATGGTCCTTATATATCCTAATATTTCTATAGTAACTGACCAAGTTTAACATCAATGCAGTTAGATTCCTATGGGACATGAAATGTATTTTGAAGTTCATTTTTATTCCACACTGATACATTACTATTTCTTAAGTTTATGGACATCATAGGATATAACCTTTCATCCACAAATTCACAAATTTAAAGGCATGTGGTTCACTTTCAATCACTTCCTCTTTCAGAAAACATGTATTCCTCTATGATTCTTTAGTGGTCTTTTCAATAGACTTCTTTCTAAAAACATTATTTTCGATTCTATACTCATTTTTGAAGCAAAACTCACACACTCTTCATGATAAACCGTAACCCTAATATTACCATTAGATGTATAACTGGTTGGAATGAATGTATATATATCAATATAAGATTTCCTATATATTTTCAAATATAATTTCAATGCATTATTTAAAGTTGGAACCAGTTATATAATTAATTCACAATATGGTCTATTCATGCATCATCTCTTCTTCATCAACACAGGGTACGCCTATTTTATCTGCAATACTAATTTATAAGTTTTCAAAATATTGCTCCTCATATTGGTCGAAGAAATACTCATGTAATCTGATCTAAATATATATTTTACCACAGTAATATTCTTGACACAAAATGCAAAGGTCACACTTATGATTGTACTAAAGCCTAAATTTAAAGTGAGCATGGATTACTAAACACCTCCATGTCTAGGTTCCCTAATGCGCTCAAATGTCAATCCTATTGGTGACTAAATAATTGTTTCTTCCTAAGATTATATATTCAACCTCAACCCTGTTGAAAATGTCTAATCCTATCACTCACTTTAGACGTTGCCTGATTTCCTAATGTGTCTATTGATACATATTTACTCTCTTTCCTACATATTTTCCCCAGTTCATCATTGTGACTGACTCTTCACATGTGCTGACATTTACATTCACTCTCTAACTAAAACCCTATTGCTAAAGAACTTTTGGTACAACTCCTAGACTCACTCTTCTTCCTAATCCTACTGACAATCTTCCTAATCCTTTGGACTATCCCTTTTGGACTGGATGATCTCTTCTAAATTCAGTCATCTGAGGTACAGCATCCTATGCCATTGTAAATGAATTTATCTGAGACCTCGGTACAGAACATAATTCAAGCTTAGTATGCCAATCAATTGCCAAATGCCCTTCTGGGCTTCAAATCTTACCTAGATTTCTGTTTTTGTACTTATATTTCAAGTCTATATTCTTATAAGTATCACAGGTTCCCAAACCATTATTCATCCAGCAGAATGATTCCTAACCAAAATCGAACATGCTATTAACCCTAACCATACAATGTTCCGTCAATCTAACTTTACAGAAGAGCAGGGACCGAGTTGGTCTTACAATACAGGAATGTAGGGGATCTTCCATCTGCTGAAAACCTCAAAGGTCCATGCAGAAATGATGCATGGAGAAGATTTAGGCAGCTATTTAGGACCTGAGAGAGCAAAAGTCATCTTCCATGGCAAACAACCTAATCAGGATGAAGGGATGTTTCTGAATCAGCCTCTCTCTTCTTAATGTAGAGAAGTCAGACCAAACCAGGCCTTTGTGGAGAGCTGTTCCCAGGTGCCTGTGGTTTCTATACCATTCTAATTTGTGAATGTGTCACAGGAAATAGGGGCAGCCTCCATCTTATGAGAACCTAGGAAGCAACTGTTAGGACATATTGGTGGCCAAGTCAGTGACCTCATTCAGTTCCTGAAGGAAGTGACCTCACATACTTCCTTGGTGATGGAATTCTCTGAATTTGGGATCCAGGAAGCCAGGCACCCAGAGCCATTACCCGTCCAAGTCCCAGTGGTCTCACTTGTTTGGATTTACCAAGGATAGAATCAGTCTTTCTAGGTACCTATTCATGTGAAGGTGGCCAAATTCCAAGAAAGCTCTGAAGAGGGGCCTTTACTGACAAGACTGGAATTGGCTCACCACTGCCTCCTGACAACTTCACAGAGTTGGTGAATGACACCAGATGTGAGACAGGAAAGGCCATTTCGGAGGAATATCGTATGGCCTACCAGTCAGAGGACACTCAGAAGAGTCACAGACCTACTTGGGGGAAGGAGGTACCTGGGTGTGTGGATGTCAGTTTGTGGTTTTGTCTCATGTTCTGAGAATAGGTAAAAAAACGTGATTTATTTCTTTTGGAATGGACTGTTTCTAATAAGTCATTTGACATGGTGAGTGTTTCTATTTCTGTGTATCCCACTGTGTCCGTGGTTGTACACATTAGAAAAGAGAATGCATCAATGAATATGTCCTGTGTAGTAGAATGCCTCCCATCAATCAACCTGTCCAATTTATGAAAGGACTGCGGCTTGCCTTACCAATGGGAAACACCTACAACCTTCCTAAGTTCCTGTTTTCTTCCAGAATTCTGGCCACTAGCCAGAATAGGCTCATCGTTTTTTATCCATGATATGTACCACCTCCAATCACTGTGACATGACCATGTACTGAATAGCTGAAGGGAATGGCATGGAGAGCATCTCAGAAAACTCAGATATCAGTGTGGCCAGGAAACTCTCAGTGGAGAAACCCTGCTTTGGGCCTTTTGCTTACATTTTGTTCTGTTGCCCTGAATGTCAGGAAGGTATTTGCCTCTGGCCACCCCTTTGTGAAGACTGAAAAAAACAGTTATCAAATGGAAATGAATGAGGATCACCTGTGGCTCTTGGCATAATTGCTTTGGAAAGGGAGGTGTCTGAATCAGCCACTTGGCCCTGTGTGAGGCTCCAGCTTAGCACATGATGGATCTAAAGAAAGATCCCGTGTGTGCATCCAAAACCAAAATGGCAAAAAGATCAGTCATTGTGGATGAAGTCTCTAGCCTTTTTCTGTGATGTTCCTGACTCCATCAAGTGAGAATAGGGATCCTTTGGGTCAAATGAGTTCTTCAAAGCCCTGCAGAAGTGCTTGGGTTTTCTCATGACTCCAAACCACATAAAGAATCTATACCTGACATTCAGTAGGCCTCAAAATGGAGAAGCAGAAGAGTATTAATGGCAGGTCTATTTAATCCCTCCTGGTTCACAGGAATGGTGTCCAGGCCACCCTGACTTTAGGCAAATGAGGGCCAAGGGTGCTCATTTTGGTCACTGTCTTGGGCTGCGCCCCTCATGGAAACCTTCAGCCAGAGGTTATGATGAGTGTCTATATGGAGAAGATGAGGGCCTTCTGGGAGTGTATAGGTTTTAATTTTGGTCATTTGTGTGGCGATTGGAAGAAATGACTTGGTCCAACTGGGCTTGAACTCTGGTGTGAGTTCAAGGGGACTTAGAGACTGAGTTCTGGAACTAAACTCAGAGAAGTATTGCCATGAATTGTGTTGGGATTTTAGCAGGCCACACATGAGAGTCGCCCTTATAAACTGAGATCTAGGTCCAGGGTGGCTTTCCACAGAGCACTGAGAATCTCAGCCTGGATATCACATGATTTTTTCTGAAACACTTGGCAGGCATACTTGAGCGTCAAAACACACATGGACCTCACATTGTAGACCTCAATAGTCCTGGATTTCTGTGACCTTTTGGCCACTCCTTGGGAAGACTTGCCTGTGAGAGTTTTCCAGAGGTTTCATTGAAATGAGCTTCCTCACCATTTAATGTTTCCTGAAAAAATTGAAACCAACAGTGCCTCCAACCTCATGCTTGAATAATGGCTCGATAAATACCATGAAATTTTTAAAATTCCTTTGACCAGGTTGCACAGGAGAACCTTTGGATGTACTGTTGCTGACGATGAGTGTACCAGACAGTTCCTTGATTGACTAAGTTTCATGAAAATGGTGTAGAACAGAGATGCCAGTAAGTTCAAGCCTGCTGATTAGTGGACCTAGAGCAGAGATGTGCAGTTTTGTGATAAAACTTCTGTCGTGGGGCCTTGTGGATCTGCCTTTGACTTCCAAATGGCATGTGGCTGACATGGTGCATCCAGCAGAACCTTATATGTAAAGGCATCTTTTTATAAGAAGAGGTTTAAGGGAAATGTTCACAATCAGGTTATTATGATCAAGGGGGCAAACTATGTGGGCTAGAAACCTGGTTGGTGCATTCTCCTGCTGACCCTGACCCACCACACATGACAGAACTCCCTCCAGCACTGTGTTCCAGTTGAGCTCCTTGTATTCCATGAAGCAAATACCAAATTCCCAGTGCAGCACCAAGAATCACCACGAAATGTGGAGGATGACCAAATGGTTTCACAGTCAACATGTGGATACACTTAGATCCCCGTGGCCACAGTTTACCTACAAAGAGAGAATTCAGCACTGCTGCCTCATGTTCATTGGAAAATAAGAAACCATATCCACAAGGTCAAAGAGATGAAGACCCAGCTTTGATGGTCTCCCTAGAAAGGAAGCTAAAGCTCCTGACAACAACATATGTTTTAAGTGCCCAACCTCAGAGACAGTTTCTCAAGAAGTCTTTAGGCAGGCAGAGGTCCATGTTTGTGGAGATTTTACCCTGTCCCTTACTTTTGGAAACTCCTCTACCACTTCCAAGGTTGTAAACTCCTGATCGTATTCCATTCCAGATATGTAGTCACGGATTTTCTAACTCTTCTCCTCTAATTGTGTCTTACTTGGGGCGAAGGTGATATCTAGGTGTTGTTCTTGATGAGAGTGGGAAGATTTTTGTGTACCACATATTTGCATACACATTGGATTCATTTTCCTATTTTCCATTCGATATACTGAATCCCTGACACTAACTCACACCCTACTAGACTCTGATTACTAATCCTAATATGACGGAGGAAAGTAACCCAAACATTATAGAAACATAAGCAGTTCAGAGGAGGCATGGTGTATAGTTGGACTTGCTTTTTGCATGATAAATGGTAGGTGTTATAAATATAGTCAATTGTTAATTGAAATAGTTCTCCATTGTTTTTAATGTTAACTTATTTCTGAATTCCTGTCTCCATTTCTCTGGAGCCTATTCAGCACATGTATTTTTATATGCACATATAGAATCCTACCTGGTATCACACGTACATTTTTGTGAGGTGGCTGACTTTGCAGATACAAATTGTGAGAAGAGATCACTCCTCCTAAACGCTTTTGGATCTTAAAATTCCACCTATGGGTGAGGTTCCTAGTTGAACAACATTATACATAAATCCATGTTCACTAAAATGAATACTTTTTAATCTGTGGATGATATATATTTCATGATAAATTTTGATACGCATATATATTTATATATTGCTACTTTTTAATGTATCTGTGATATATATATATATATATATATATATATATATTATACACCCTCCGATTTTTCAAAATATGAAATATATGTGTCTTATATACACTCCCTAAATTTATTCATGTCATGAATGTTGATTTATAATAAAATGTTCACAAGATTATGCT
The DNA here is from genome assembly GCF_048772815.1 of Callospermophilus lateralis. Lineage (NCBI taxonomy): Eukaryota > Metazoa > Chordata > Mammalia > Rodentia > Sciuridae > Callospermophilus > Callospermophilus lateralis. Next base: position 669,661 of record NW_027515008.1, on the reverse strand, counting down.
CAGATATATTCATCCACCTGAAATATATATTTGATTCCTAGTACTGAAAACTAACTTTAGTAAATGGTCCTTTCAAATCCTAATGTTTCTACAGTAACTGACCCAGTTTAACATCAATGCAAGTAGATTCCTATGGGAGATGATATGTATTTTGACATTCATTTTCATTCAACACTGGTACATTACTATTTTTTTCAGTTTTTGCACATCATAGGATATATATTTCATCCACAAGTTAGGAAATTTATACGTTTTTTTATACTTACAATCACTTCCTGCTTCAGAACACATGTATTCCTCTATGTTTCTTGACTCGTCTTTTCATGAGACTTCTTTCCAAACACATAATTTTTCATTTTCATAATCACTTTTGAAACTAAACTCACACACCCTTCATGATAAAACATAACCCTAATATGACCATTAGATGCATTACTCGTTGGAATGAATGATTGTATATCAATATAAGATTTCTTATATATTTTCAGATATCAATTCAATCCATGATTTAAAGTGGAAACAGTTATATTATTTATTCACAGTATTGTCAATTCATGCATTACTTCTATATTCATAGACACAGGGAACAACTCTGTGTACCCCCAACACTAATTTTTACCTCTTCAAAATATTGCTCCCAGAAATGTTAGAAAAATATGCATGTCACCTGATCTACATATACATTTTATCACTGTAATATTCTGATCACAAAATGCAAAGGTCAAACTTATGATTGTAGCACATCCTAAATGGAAAGTGATCCTGGATTATTAAAAACATCCATGTCCAGTTTGCCTAATGCTCTCCAAAGTCAATCATATTTGTGACTACATATTTGTTTCTTCCTAAGATTATATATTGAAACTCAACCTGGTTGATCATGTCTAATCCTATCATTCACTTTATACATTGCCTGATTTCATAATGTGTGTATTGATATCTGATTTCCTACATATTTTCTCCAGTTCATCATTGTGACTGACTCTTCACATGTGCTGACATTTACATTCACTCTCTAACCGAAACCCTATTGCTAAGGAACTTTTGTTCCAAAACCTATACACAGTCTTCTTCCTAAACCTACCAACTATATTCCTAATCCTACCGACTATCCCTTTTTGTATGCATGTTCTCTTCTACATTTAATTATCCAAGTAAAGGTCGGGTGAGGTCAAAGGAAGAGACCACCAAGAGACTGTCTCATGCAACAGCAAAGGGTTTATTGGGGGTCCAGCATGCTGATGCTCAGAGCTCACTTGAATAGAGTAGAGAGCCCTTAGAACAGCTTAAGCAGAGCTTATACACTTTCCTTGGTGACGGCAGGGAGGGAAGTTTATTGATGGGTCAGGGCGAGTGGTCAGTTTGCATGCAACCCAGTGAGGGAGCACATTCTGCAGTTAGTCAGTTGGGGACAGCATATTCTGGGAACAAGATTAGCAAACATTTCTCAAGATTTCAACAGTGTTTTGTTAAGCATACAGGAAAAAAGGAAGTGAAAAGTGCCTATTTTATTAACCTTTCATTCCCCACTTCTTCTTCTGGCTACTTTTAATCATAAAAGTGATCATTGCGGGGTGTCACATTCTATGTTTGCTAGTGGGGTATGACCATAAGTTTAACTCGTCCAATTTGAGCTTGGAGAAAAGAAATTACACGGTTGAGCAAACAGGGTTTTATAGTTAGCAATAATATGAGGATTATTATTGAAATGGCCAGGGTTGATAAATGCGTAGTTAACCAGGGGGACTGTGTGAACCAAGACTCAAACCACCCTTTTTGGGCCTCTCTCTCTCAATGACACTCTTCAAGGCATCTTTTTAATTTACTCCTAGATTTTTTTAAAACTCCAGTATGGTCGGCAAAAACACAAGATTCTCCATCAATGCAGAACAAAGGCCCCCTTCTCTCATGAAGAGGAGGTTCAACCCTCGCCTGTTCTGTAAAACAACTTCAGAGAGAGAGGTTAAAGATTCCTGCAAAGCCAAGATGGAGGTTCCTAATATCTTTAAGTTTTGGTCTATTGCTGCTTCTAATTGTGTCATTTGTTGTATCCCATGGACCAAGGCAGTGGTTCTTGTGCTCACGCCTGCAGCAACTCCTATTCCTAATAGGATGGCTAAAGTGATGGATATATGTTCTCAGTGGAACCGGGTTTTATGCCCCCTTATTTGATCTTCAAATGAACCTGCATTATGATAAAGCACTCTGGGAAACCTCTGCACCTTTACAAAATTAATCACATCGTCTTGACAATTTCATGAAAACATAAACAATGTTTAAGTCTATAGAATTATACTGTTGTAGAGACGGACATGGCAAGGCACCTAAGATACTACCAAAAACAGGGAAACTTTCCATTTTATTTGCAACCGGATTCAGAGGGCATTACTTCTGTTATAATCAATTAATTCCCTGAAACCCACGTTTAGGTAGTTTCAGAATTTTGTACCCAACATATAAGGGAAGGGGCGCAGAAGTTCACAGCCTGCAGAAGTTCACAAAAAGCAGATTTTTTCTGTTTTTTTCCTCTGTTCTGGGCAAGTTAACTTTTCAAGGCCACCTGGGTGAAGGAGAGCTTTTTCTTCCCTTTATTTTTTCCCCCTTCCAGCTGTTACCATGGAGCCCAGTTGGTAACTTCTTTATCTTAGAAATGTAGCCATCTCTGGGAAGCCCCAGCTCAATGCCAAAGGCCTTGTTCACATATTTTGTGAAAAACTAGTAAGGGGGTGTCTAACTTAGGAGTGCTGATATTTTTAGCCAGTGGCCAAGTACAACAGGGCAACAGGAAAAGAGGAAGTTTATCTACTTTGAAGTCTTTCATGGGGACTCTTTTGCTGAAAGTCCTAAAGTCAGCCATGCTGAAGACTTCTGTAGAATTTCAGTTAATGTTTTTCTGTGGGCCTGGAACAGAGGGGGGAGATGGGGAAGGCGTGGCTTTGAGCAGCTCCGTGGATCTGAGAATGAGGTAGCAGAGATGTGAAAGAATACTGGGAAAGGGGTTTGTGATTTTCCTAGCAACAAAAAGGTGAGCAGTAGAACAGGTAGAGCAGAGGGGAAGATGGGAGTTAGTATCCCTAAAAGCCTGTGAGGGACTTTAAATTCTTAGTAATCTGTTTTCAGTGATGACAAAGAAACTTTAAAGGCCATTTTCACTAAATCTTGGATAGGGGTCTGAGGGTTCTCCTCAGCTGGTTTGAGCTTTGGGTTAGCTGGTAAGAGGAACTGGTGGGACCCGGTGCGGGCACTGACTGGAGAAGAGAGGAGTGATTCGGTGGAGGGTTACCTTAGTACCTGCTACCTCAGCAAGGGGGCAATGGTCTTAGATCCGGTGGAGGTTTGGGTTTTTGATCTAGTAATTGGAGGGGAGAAATCATGTTGCTGAGGTGAGAGTGACAGCAGAGAGTCTGGAGCAGAAGGCTGAGTGTGAGGACCTATTGGAGAAGCATAGTTCAGGATGTGAGCGAAGGAGGGAAAAGGCCTCCACATAGGGAAATCTCCTTTCACCCTTTTGAGGACTTTCAGAAGTTAAAAAGGTCAGGCAGAATTTGAGGATCTAGAGACCCCTCTAGGGGCCATCGGTTTTGGTGATCTAATTGGTAATAGGGCCAATGCTGTGTACAGAAGTTGATGAGGAGTTTGGGTTCCATCATGCACTGCCTGTATGATCACAACCCTATGACTTACAGAAGAAGTCGGCATTCCCCCCACACAACCGTGACTGTTTGTGGCTTTGGTAGTCCACCGGGCAAACATAGTAATCTAGGCTAGCCAACCTGCATCTGGCTTGCATGTCCCTACATCCATAATGATTGTTTCCATTATCAATGGTGCAGAATGGATTTAATGGAAATTTAGTGGGATCCTCTTCATCAGGTATATCCCAATAGGAAAGACCTATAGCCAGCTGACAAATGTCTGGGTGGATAGATGTCCACCAAGTCCCTAAGTGGGCTGTATGCGAGATAGATCATACTTCTTTACCAGTAGGATTTGTGATCAGCCAACGCTGCTGAACGGGTTGAAGAGGTTTAGGACTACTGGTGGTCAAGGGGAGAGTGTATAGCCTTAGACACAGGGTAAATACACAATTTGAAAGTTTTACCAATTTTTTCCTGTTTCAAGCCAGAGTCTGGACAGGGTCAGGCTTGAGATGAGAGGTATGGATCCAGGAAGTGATTCTTTCTACCTTTACCGCTGTAGGTGATATAAGTAGCACCTTGTATCGTCATTTCCAGTGGGGTTCCAGGGATGACACCTGATGTCGACTTACATAGATGAAGTCTCTTACTTGATATCGATGTAGAGTCCACTCGTCCCCAGGTTGATAGGCAATGGCCATCTGTTTTCACAGGTATCCCTGAGTTCTTTCAAGAGCTTTAATTCAGTCAAGCAATGGGGTGTGGAAGGAATTGTTAGGTCTTAGAGTTGGGGTTAGGTCCCTTACTGAAGGAGGGGCACCATGGACAATTTCATAGGGGGTGAGGTTACACGAAGAAACAGAGGGAGTATTTCTTCCATGAAATAGTGCATAAGGCAGGAGCATAGTACAATCTATTATGCAGGTTTCTAAGCTTAATTTCGTTATGGTCTCTTTAATGGTTCTATTCATTCTTTCTACCTGTCCTGAACTCGGTGGTCTATAAGCACAATGTAACTTTTAATTAATCCCCAGGGTTTTGCCTAACCCCTGACTTACCTGGGCTACAAACGCCAGTCCATTATCAGACCTTATTACTTAAGGCAGGCCGTATCTTGTAAAAATATCTTTCAGGATCTTCTTGACGACCATTTGCGCTGTTTCGTTTTTTTTTCTTTTTTCCTGGAAAAGGCTTCAATTCATCCTCAAAATATATCTACAAAGACTAGGCGATATTTAATTTCAAACCTTGCTGGCTTAATTTTAGTAAATTTCACTTCCCAGAATTGTCCTGGTCTGGTTCCTCGTAGGTGCTTTTTTGCAGGAAGCTTGGAATGGTAAGCATTATCCATGACAGACCTGACAGGCTTTTGTTACCCATTCAGTTATTTCCTTTTGCTTTGAGTCGGTTAGTAAAAAACTCTGTTCTTGATCCTTCAGGAATGAATGCAATTTCTTTGAACCAAGTTGAGTGAGTTGATGTACATTTTCTACTGACATATATAGAGCCGTGACTATAGGAGTTTTTACTGAAGGATTTAGAAATTCCACTTGTGGTCCTTCAGGGTTAAAAGTTATTTTGGCCCGGAGCTTGGTGAGCAGATCTCTGCCCATCAATGGGTCGGGCATTCTGGGATTACTAAGAACGAGTGATGGATTTTTCCTTTCCCCTGGTCCATGGTCCTCTTAGTTGTCCAAGCCCGATATTTTCTGCCATTAGCCCCTTGAATTAGAGACCTTTTATTTGATAGAGAGACCAATGGGGCCTTAAGGGCAGAGTATATTGCCCCTGTATCCACTTCAAAGTTTCCTGGGGTCCCCTCCACTTCAAAATTTACCCTGAGCTCTCGGAGGGGATCTGAGCCCCAACGTTCTTAGTCATCCTCCAGAGTCAGAATGGCTAGCTAGAGTGGATGTCTCTTTCAATGGCACTCTTTGAAGCAGTGTCCTTTTTCTTTACAGTAGGCACATTAAATTGAGGCCAGGGGTGGCCTCTAGTATGGGCCCCGATATCCATTCCTGTCTCCATGTTCCTTATTTCTGGCCTATTTGTTGTTGTGATCAGGACCTTAGTCAATGCCTTAGTCTGTCTTTTGTTTCTTTTATCCTCCCTTTGCTCCCTACTCTTCCTCAGTTTCTCTCTTATAGTATACCTTCTCGGCTACTCTGACTAAATCTCTCAAAGTCATATCTTGTAATCCATCTAAGTATTGTAACTTTCTTTTAATATCCAGGGCAGCTTGCCCATAAAGGCCATCTTGACAGATGCCTTTTGATCCTCTGCCTGAGGATCGAAAGGAGTATATCTCCTATATGCCTCCATAATTCTCTCTAAAAACATAGAGGGAGATTCATCAGGCCCTTGAATAATCTCTCTTAACTTGGCAAAATTTGTTAGTCGCCTAGCGGCCACTAAGATACCCACAATTAGAGACCAGCGATAAGTGGACAGATGCTCCCTACCTTCAAAGGTGTTGGGGTCCCAGTTTCGTCGATTCAAGGGAAAGCCGGGTTGAATATGTTGGGAAGTTTTGTCGGTCACCCATCTGGTCAGAGGATATTTTCTCCAGCATCCAGGAGGATTCTCTTTTGTTTCTCTATCATGAAGAGACAACCCTAGGTGTTGTTGACAGTCATCCCAAGTAGGCTGGTGTGAAAACATCAATGACTCAACCACACCTAGGAGCCGGGTGGGGTCCTCGGTAAAAGAAGGATATTTATTTTTCCAGTTATATTGGTCTGAAGAGGAGAAAGGTTAATACTGGTAGGCTTGCATTTTTCCCCCAAGGCCGTTGTCAATCATTGGCCCCTAGGGATGAGGGGGAGCATCATTCGAGTTCCAGGTTTTTCAATCATTCACTGCTGGTGAGTACCTTTAGCTGGGCTAGCTTCCTCCAGAGGAGGAGGGGCTGTGTGTGCTGCGGGGAAATTATCTGGAGGGCGCTGGGCTGGCTTATCTTCCTCCAATGGTGGAGAGGTTGAGTCAGCAGCAGGGGAATCACTTAGAGGGTGTTGGTCTTTGGGGGACGTGGGCAGGAGATAAGGAGGGGGACGAGAGTCCAGTAGAGTCAAATCTTGTGACTCAGGGAGAACAGAGGGTGGAGGAGGAGGAGAAGCAGAGGGTTTGAGAGATCATGGGGGAAGCAGTAGGAGCGGGGGTAGGGGCAAGGAAATGCTTCACCCATGGAGGAGATTTGCAGAGGTCCTGCCAAGATAAGATATATGGCTGTTGATCCGGATGGATATGTGGCCCTGGCTGAAAGACAATATCCTCTGACTTTTTAAATTAGTGGGAAGTAGAAAGATCCTTCTAGGGGCCATCCAAATCCAAAGGTGGGCCATTCTGAGGCACAGAGAGTCTGCCAGGTCCAGAATTTTACTGAAAAAGAAAGATTCTGAGCCCTTAAGGGTACTTTGGTCCAGTGATCAAGGGTCAGGGACAGAGGCATTGAAGTGCTCTGTCCCATAATGAAAGATACACAAACAGTAAAAGCGATGACACACGACACAGACAAGACAAGAAAATAAAGACAGACAATGGAACTTCCAACACTGAGACCAGGACTAAGTATCTGGCCAAACCCGATGGGCTGGCGATACCGAATCTGAAACAAAATATCACTGAGTTGAGGAGACTATTGCTCCTCGATTTCCCGAGTACTCTGGTGCATCCCCCAGGGATGTGGCCTGTGGCTCTGTGACACGTATGTCAGCCACCATCGGAGAGAGGTCACACTCTTCATTGACAGCCATTTTGCGAAGCCCTAACCTGAAACCTGAAACCAGAAAGAGGCACCATACATACCCCAAGAGGAGCCTGTTGGGGTCTCTCGTTCGCCGCTGCCGGATCTCACTGGAACCTCCATATGTAAAGGTCAGACGAGCATCGGGTGAAGAGACCACCAAAAGACTGTCTCATGCAAAAGCAAAGGTTTTATTGGGGGTCCAGCATGCTGGGGCTCAGAGCTCACTTGAATAGAGCAGAGAGCCCTGAGAACAGCTTAAGCAGAGCTTATATACTTTGCTTGGAGAGGGCAGAGAGGGAACTTTATTGTTTGGTCTGGGCGAGTGAGCAGTTTGCGTGCAACCGGGTGAATGAGTACATTCTGCAGGTTGGCAGTTGGGGACAGCACATTCTGGGAACAAGATTAGCAAACAGTTCTCAAGATTTCAAAAGTGTTTTGTTAAACATGCAGAAAAACGGGAAGTGACATTTACCTATTTTACTAAATTTTCATTACCGAATATACTTTGCCAGATTTCCTAATGTCTCTATTGAAATCTGCTTTCCTACATATTTTCCCCATTTCATCATTGTGACTGACTCTTCACATGTGCTGACATTTACATTCACTCTATACCCGAAACCCCATAGCTAAAGAACTTTTGGTGCAAATCCTATACTCACTCTCCGTTCTAAACTTACCGACTATCGTCCTAATCCTACCGACTATTCTTTTTTTTAATTTTTTTTTCTTAAAGAAAGAGTTAGAGAGAGAGGGAGAGAGAGAGAGAATTTTTTAACATTTATTTTTTTTAGTACTTGGCAGACACAACATCTTTGTTTGTACGTGGTGCTGAGGATCGAACTCGGGCCGCACGCATGCCAGGCGAGCGCGCTACCACTTGAGCCACATCCCCAGCCCCCCGACTATCCCTTTATGACTGGAAGTTCTCTTTGACAATAAATAATCCAAAGTACAAGGTCCTATGCATTTGTATATTGATTTATCTGAGACATCTGTGCAGAAAATAAATCAATGCTAAATATTGCAATCAAGGGCCCAACGCCCTTCTGGGCTTCAAATATTACCTTTATTTCTGTTTTCGTGCTTATATTTCACCTATATATTCTTGAAAATATCGAAGGTTCGCCATACCATTATTCATCCAGCAGAATGATTCCTAACCCCAATCGAAACTGTTATTAACCCTAACCATACACTCTTCCCTCAATCTAACTTTACAGAAGAGCAGGGACAGATTTGGTCTTACAATACAGGAATTTACGCTTTCTTCCAACTGCTGAGAAACTCAAAGGTCCACGCAAAAATGATCCCTGGAGAAGTTGTAGGCACATATGTACGAACTGAGAGAGCAAAAGTCATCTTCCATTGAAAACAACCTGGTCAGGATGAAGGGATGTGTCTGAATCAGCCTCTCTCTTCTTAATATGGAGAAGAAGGACCAAACTAGGCCAGTGTGGAGAGCACTTCCCGGGTGCCTATGGTTGATATACCATTCTAACTTGTGAAAGTGTCACAGGATGTAGGGGCAGCCTCCATTTTATGGGACACTTTGAAGCAACTGTTAGGACAAAGTGGTTGCCAAGGCAGTGACCTCATTCAGATCTTAAAGGAAGTGACCTCACCTAACATCCTTTGTGATGGAACTCTCTGAACTTGGGATCCAGGAAGCCAGGCACCCAAATTCAGTCTCAGTCCCAGTCCCAGTCGCAGTGGTTTCAATTGTTCAGATTTACCAAGGACAGAGTCAGTCTTTGTTGGTACCTACGGAGGTGAGGATGCCCAAATGCCAGGAAAGCTCTGAAGAGTGGCCTTTCCTGAGAAAGCAGTTAGTGGATCACCGCTGGCTCCTGAGAACTTCACAGTGTTGACCAAGGAGACCAGATCTGAGACAGGACAGGCCATTTCGGGGTAACATAGTATGGCCCACCAATCAGAGGACACTATGGATAGTCACAGACTGACTTGGGGGAAGAAGGTGTCTTTGTGGATGTGGGTGTTGGTTTGTGGTTTTGTCTCATGTTCTGAGAATAGGTAATAAAGGCGGTTTTTTGGTTTGAAGTGAATTGTTTCTAATAAGTCTTTTGAAAAGGCGAGTGTTTCTAAGTCTGTGTATCCCACTGTGTCCGTGGTTCTAGACATTAGAAAAGAGAATGCATCAATGGATGTCTCCTGTCTAGTAGAAATCTTCCCAACATTCATCCTGCCAATTTATGAATGGACTGCGGCTTGCCTTATGAATGGGCAACACCTACTATCTTCCTAAGATTATATTTTGTTCCTGAATCCACTCCACTCTCCAGAATAGGCTCATGGTTATGTGTCCAATATATATACCACCTCCAAGCTCTGTGACATGGCCATGTACTGGATAGCTAAAGGGAATGGTGAGCATCTCAGAAAACTCAGATATCAGTGTGACCAGGAAAGTCTCAGTGGAGAAATCCTGCTTTGGGCCATTTGCTTACCTATTGTTCTGTTGCCCTGAATTTCAGGAAGCTTTTTGCCTCAGACCACCCCTTTTTGAAGCCTGAAGAAATGAGTTGTCAAATGCAAATGAATGGGCATCACCTGTGGCTCTTTGCTTGATTGCTTTGGAAAGGGATGTGTCTGAATCAGCCTCATGACCCTATGTGAGGCTGTGGCTTAGATTCTTAGCACCTGATGGATCTAAAGAAAGATACCATGTGTGCATCCAAAACCAAAATGGCCAAATGAGCAGTCATTGTGGATTAAGTCTTTTGCTTTCCTCTGTTAGGTTCCTGAAATCCATCAAGTGAGAATAGGGATAATTTGGGTCAAATGAGTTCTTCAAACCCTGCAGAGACTAGCCCAGAGGTGCTTGGCTTTTCTCATGACTCCAAATCACATAAAGAATCTATACCTGAAAGTAAGTAGGCCCCAAATTGGAGATGCAGAGCAGTATTAAGTGCAGGCCTATTTAATCACTCTTGGTTCTCAGGAAGGGTGTCCAGGCCACCCTGACTTTAGGCAAATGAGGGGCAAGGGAACTTATTTGGATACTTTCTTTGTCTGCACCCCTCATGGAAATTTCCAGCCAGAGGTTATGATAAGTGTCTATATGGAGGATGTTGAGGGCCATGTGGGAGTGTTTTGGTTTTAATTCTGGTCATTTGTGTAGCGGTTGAAAGAGATGACTTAGTTCACCTGGGCTTGAACTCTGGTGTTATTCCCCTTAGAGACTGAATTCTGGAACTGTCCTCAGAGAAGTATTGCCACGAATTGTGTTGGGATTTTAGGAGGCAACACATGAGAGTCACCCTGAAATCTGAGATCTAGGCCAAGGTGGCTTCCACAGAGCACTGGGAATCACAGCCAGGATTTCATGTGATTTTATTCTGAAAGTCTTGGTAGCCATAATTGAGAGTCAAAACACACATGGACCTCACATTTTAGACCTCAATGGGCCTGGATTCATGTGAAATATTGGCCACTCTTTGGGAAGCCTTGCCTGTGAGAGTTCTCCAGAGATTTCTTTGAAATGAGCTTCCTCACCATTTAATGTTTCCTAAATAAATTGAAACCCACAGTGCCTCCAACTTTATCTTTGAAAAATAGCTATGTACATACCATGGATTTTTTGAAATTTCCATGACCAGGTGACAATGGAGAAACTTTGGATGACTTGTTGCTGATCATGAGTGTACCAGACTGTGCTTGGCTTTACTTGGTTTCATGAAAACAGTGTAGAAAAGAGATCCCTGTAAGTTGGAGACTGCTGAGTAGTGGGCCTACAGCAGTGGTGTGCAGGTATGTGATAAAACATCTGTGGTGGTACCATGTGGATCTGCCCTTGGATTCCAAATGGCTTGAGACTGACATGGTGATGTCAGCAGACCCTTATATATAAAAGCATCTTGTTATATGGAGAGGTTTCAGGGCAATGTTCAGAATCAGATTGCTATGGACAAGCGGGCAAGCTATGTGGGGTAGAAGCCTGGTTGGTGCATTTTCCTGCAGACCTTGACCCACCACACGTGACAGAACTCCCTCCATAACTGGTACCTGTTGAACTCCTTGTATTTCCTGAAGCAAATACCAAATTCACCATGCAGAAGCAAGAAACACCTCGAAAAGTGGAAGATGATCAAATGGCTTCACAGTCCACATGGGGAGACACTTAGACCCCAGTGGCCACAGTTTACCTACAAAGAGAGAATTCAGCACTGCTTCCTCATGTTCATTGGAAAATAAAAAAAAAAAACAAAACAAAACATATCCTCCAGGTCACAGAGATCACACCCAGCTTTGTTGGTCTCACTAGAAAGGATGCTAAAATTCCTGACAACAACATATGTTTCAAGTGCCCAACCTCAGAGGCAGTTTCTCAAGAGTCTTTAGGCCCAATGAGCTCCATGTTTGTGAAGTGTTTACCCTGTCCCTTACTTTTGGAAACTCCTCTACCACATCCAATATTGTGAACTCCTGAATATTTTCCATTTCAGATATGTATTCACAGATTTCCTAACTCTTCTTCTCTAATCGTGTCTTATTTGGGGCAAAGGTAATGTAAAGGCAATGTTCTGGATGAGAGTGGGAATATTTTTGTGTAGCACATATGTGCATACACATTGGATTCGTTTTCCTATTTTCCATTCGAATTACTGAATTCCTGACACTAACCCATACCCTAATAGACTCTGACTACTAATCCTAAAATGATGGACAAAAATAACCAAACAGAATGGAAATGAAAGCAGTTCAGAGAAGGCATGGTGTATAGTTGGACTTTCCTTTTGCATGATAAAGTGTAGGTGTTATAAATCTAGTCAATTTTTAATTGAAATAGATCTCCATGTGTTTTTAAAGTTAACAAATATGTGAATTCCTGTCTCCCTTTCTCTGTAGCCTGTTCAGCACATGTATTTTTATATGCAAATATAGAAACATAACTGGTATCACACGTACATCCTTGTGAGTTTGGCTGTCTTGGGAGATACAAATCATGGGAAGAGATCACTCCTCCTAAACGCTGTTGGAACTTAAAATTCAACCTATGGGTGAACTTCCTAGTTGAACAATATTATACATAAATCCATGTTCAGTAAAATGATTATTTTTGGTTCTGTGGATGATATATGTTTCATAGTGAATTTCGATTGGCAGGCATATTGATACATTTTAGTGTCTGTGTGTGTGTGTGTGTGTGTGTGTGTGTGTGTGTGTATATATATATATATATATATATATATATATATATATATATACATAAATGCACACACACACATATCTATATATATATATATATATACACTCTCAAGATTTTTCAAAATATGAAATATATGTTTCTTATTATACACTCCCTAAATTCATTCGTGTTCATATATGTAAATTTATAGTCAACATTTCACAAGATTATTCTGATAAAAATTCATCCACTTGAAATACGTATTTGTTTCCTACTACTGAAAACTAACTTCAGTGAATAGTGCATACAAATCATAATATTTCTACAGTAACTGACCCAGTTTAGCATCAATGCAAGTAGATTCCTATGGGATATGATGTGTATTTTGACGTTCATTTTCATTCAACACTGGTGCATTACTATTTTTTCAGTTTCTGCACATCATAGGATATATATTTCATCCACAAGTTAGGAAATTTATAGGCTTTTTTTATACTTATCATCAAATCCTGCTTCAGAACATATGAATTCCTCTATATTTCTTGACTCATCTTTTTATGAGATTTCTTTCCAAACACATTATTTTCCATTTCCATAATAACTTTTGAAGCTAAACTCACACACCCTTCATGATAAAACATAACCCTAATATTACCATTAGATGTATAACTCGTTGGAATGAATGATTGTATATCAATATAAGATTTCTTACGTATTTTCAGATATCAATTCAATCCATGATTTAAAGTGGAAACAGTATATTATTTATTCACAGTATTGTCAATTCATGCATTTCTTCTACATTCATAGACACAGGGGACAACTCTGTGTACCCCCAATACTAAGTTATATCTCTTCAAAATATTGCTCCAAGAAATGTTAGAAGAAATACTCATGTCACCTGATCTACATATACATTTTATCACAGTAATATTCTGATCACAAAATGCAAAGGTCACACTTCTGATTGTAGCAAATCCTAGATGGAAAGTGATCCTGGATTACTAAAAACATCCATGTCCAGGTTGCCTAATGCTTTCCAATGTCAATCATATTGGTGACTACATATTTGTTTCTTCCTAAGATTATATATTGAAACTCAACCTTATTGATAATGTCTAATCCTATCATTCACTTTATACTTTGCCTGGTTTCAAATGTGTGTATTGATATCTGATTTCCTACATAATTTTCCCAGTTCATCATTGTGACTGACTCTCCACATGTGCTGAAATTTACATTCACTCTCTAACCGAAAACCTAGGGCTATTGAACTTTTGGTCCAAATCCTATACTCACTCTTCTTCCGAAACAGACCGACTATCTTCCTAATCCTAACAACTATCCCTTTTTGACTGGATGAACTCTTCTACATTCAATCATCCAGGGTACAAGGTGATATGCCATTGTATATTGATTTATCTGAGACATCTGTGCGAACGAAATTCAATGCTAAGTATTCCAATCAAGGACCCAATGCCCTTCTGGGCTTAAAATCTTACCTCGATTTCTGTTTTCATACTTATATTTCACATCTATATTCTTATAAATATCCCAGGTTCCCAATACCATTATTCATCCAGCAGAATGATTCCTAACTCAAATTGAACATGTTATTAACCCTAATCATACATTGTTCCCTCAATCTAACTTTATAGAAGAACAGGGACAGAGTTGGTCTTAATATAGAGGAATATAGGGGATCTTCCACCCGCTGAGAACCTCAAAGGTCCATGCAGAAATTATCCCTGGGGAAGATGAAGGCAGCTATAAAGGACCTGAGAGGGCAAAAGTCATCTTGTAAGGCAAACAACCTGGTTAGGATGAAGGGATGTGTGTGAATCAGCCTCTCTCTTCTTAATGTAGAGAAGATGGACCAAACCAGTTCTGTGTGAGAGCTGTTCCTGGGTGCCTATGGTTGATATACCATTCTAAGTTGTGAAAGTGTCACAGAAAGTAGGGGCAGCCTCCATCTCATGGGACCCTTTGAAGGAACTGTTAGGACAAAGTGGTTGCCAAACCAGTGACCTCATTCAGTTCCGAACGGAAGTGACCTATCTCACTTCCTTGGTCTTGGAACACTCTGAACTTGGAATCCCGGAAGCCAGGCACACAGAACCAGTCCCAGACCCAGTCCCAGTGGGCTCACTTGTTTGGTTTTACCAAGGACAGAATCAGTCTTTCTTGGTACCTACTGATTTGAGAATGGCCAAATGCCAGGATAGCTTTGGAGAGTGGCCTTCCCTGAGAAAGAAGGTAGTGGCTCAAAGCTGGCTCCTGACAACTTCAAAGAGTTGGCCAAAAATTCCAGCTCTGAGACAGTACAGGGCATTTTGGGGGAACATAGTATGGTACAACAGTCAGAGGAAATTCCGGAGAATCAAAGACCTACTTGGGGGAAGAAAGTCCTATGTTGTTGTGGGTGTGAGTTTGTTGTTTTGTCTCATGTTCTGAGAATTGGTAGGAAAGGCAGTTTGTTTGATTTGAAGTGGACTGTTTCTAGTAAGTCGTTTGACAAGGCAAGTGTTTCTATGTCTATGTATCCCACTGTGTTTGTAGTTGTAGACATTAGAAAACATAATTCATCAATGAATGTGTCCTGTCTAGTATAATGCTTCCCAAAATTCATACTGCCCGATTCATGATTGGACTGCAGCTTTCCTTATGGATGGGTATCAATGACTAACTTCCTAATTTCCTGTTTTATTCCTGAATTCTGGCCACTCTCCGGAATAGGCTCATGGTTTTCTGTCCAGGATATGTACCACCTCCAAGCTCTGTGACATGGCCATGTACTGGAGAGCTGAAGAAAATGGGAGCATCTCAGGAAACTCAGATATCAGTGTGAACAGTAAAGTCTATGTGGAGAAACCCTGCTTTGGGAATTTTGCTTACCTATGGTTCTGGTGCTATGAATATCTAGAAGGTCTTTGCCTTAGGCCACCCCTTTGTGAATCCTGAAGAAAAGAGTTTTCAAATGGAAATGAATAGGCATCACCTGTGGCTCTTTGTTTTATTGCTTTGTAAAGAGATGTGTCTTAATCAGCATATTTTCCCAGTGTGATTATTTGGAGAAGTAGATCAGTATTAATGGCAGGCCTATTTGATCATTCCTGGTTAACAGGAAGGGTTTCCAGGCCACTCTGACTTTAGGCAAATTAGAGGCAAGGGAGATTATTTTGGGCACTGTCTTGGTATGCACCCCTCATGGAAACCTCAACCCAGGGGTTATAATGAGTGTCTATATAAAAGAAGATGAGGGCCATGTGGGAGTGTTTTGGTATTAATTGTGGTCAGTTGTGTGGCAGTAGGAAGAGATTCCTGGGTCAACCTGGGCTTGAACTATGGTGTGATTCCCCTTAGAGACTGAGTTTTGGAACTGAACTCAGAGAAGTATTACCATGAATTCTGTTGGGATATTAGAAGGCCACGCATGAGAATTGCCCTTGAAGACTGAGATTTAGGCCGAGGATGGCTTTCCACAGAGCACTGGGAATCTCAGCTAGGATATCACATGATTTCATTCTGAAAAACTTGGCAGCCATACTTGAGAGTCAAATCACACATGGAACTCACATTGTAGACCTCAATGGGCCAGGCTTTATTTGACCTTTTGGCCACTCTTTGGGAAGACTTGCCTGTGAGAGTTCTCCTGAGCTTTCATTGAAATGAGCTTCCTCACCATTTAATGGTTCCTGAATGAATTGAAACCCACAGTGACACCAACTTCATCCTTGAAAAATGGCTAGATAAATACCATGGAATATTTGAAATTCCCAAGAGCAGGTGGCACTGGAGAATCTTTGGATGTTCTGTTGCTGATCATGAGTGTACCAGACAGTGCCTTGATTTACTGGGTTTCATGAAAATGGTGTAGAACAAAGGTGCCAGTACGTTGGAACCTGCTTAGTAGTGGGCCTAGAGCAGTGGTTTGCAGGTGTATGATAAAACATCTGTGATGGGGCCACATGGATCTGCCATTGGCTTCCAAATGCTTTGTGACTGACATGGTGCAGCCAGCAGACCCTTATATGTTAAGGCATCTTGTTACATTGAGAGGTTTTAGGGCAATGTTCAGAATTGGGTTGCTGCAGACAAGGAGGCAAGCTTTGTTGAATAGAAGCCTGGTTGGGGCATTCTCCTGCACACCCTGACCCACCACACGTGAGAGTACTCCCTCCAGCACTGTGTCCCCGTTGAACTCATGGTATTTACTGATGCCAATACCAAACTCCCAGTGCAGCAGTAAGAATCACCAGGAAAAGTGGAGGATGACCAAATGGCTTCTCAGTCCAAACGAGGAGACACTTAGCTCCCAGTGGCCACAGTTTACCTACAATGAGGGAATTCAGAGCTGCTGCCTCATGTTCACTAGAAAATAAGAAACCATGTCTTTCAGGTCACATATATGCAGATCCAGCTTTGATTGTCTCACTACAAAGAAAGCTGAAGCTGCTGACAACAACATATATTACAAGGTCCCAACTTCAAAGGCAGTTTCTCAAAGAGTCATTAGGCCAGCAGAACTCCATATTTGTGGAGTATTTACCCTATCCCATACTTTTGGAAATTTCTCTACCGCCTCCAAGGCTGTGAACTCCTGAGCATTTTCATTTCCACATACGTATTCACAGATTTTCTAACTCTTCTCCACTAATTGTGTCTTAATTGGGGCGAAGGTTATGTCAAGGCATTGTTCTGGATGAGAGTGGGATGATTTTTGTGTAGCACATATTTGCATACACATTAGATTCATTTTCATATTTTCCATTTGAAATACTGAATCCCTGACATTAACCCATAACCTACTAGACTCTGACTACTAATCCTAATATGATGGAGAACAAGAAACCTAACAGAATAGAAATACAGGCCGTTCATAGGAGGCATGTTGTATACTTGGACTTCCCTTCTGCTTTATCAAGGGTATGTGTTATAAATCTAGTAAACTTTTCATTGTAATAGTTCTCCATGAGTTTTTAAAGTTAACACATATATAAATTTCTGTCTCCCATTCTCTGTAGCCTATTCATCACATGTATTTTTTATGCATATTTAGAATCCTACCTGGTATCACAAGTACATTTTTGTAAGCTCGCTGATTTTGAAAGATACATATTGTGATAAGATATCACTCCCCCTAAATAATGATGGAACTGAAAATTAAACCTATTGGTGAATTTCCTAGATGAACAACATTATATATAAATCGATGTTCAGTAAAATGAATATTTTTGGATATGTGGATGATATGTATTACACGGTGAATTTCGATTAGCATTTATATTGCTACATTATAATGTCTGTGTGTGTCTATCTATCTATCTATATATATATATATATATATATATATATACTGTCCAGATTTTTCAAAATATGAAATATATATGTCTTATTATACACTCTCTAAATTCACTCATGTTTCTATATGTGGTTTATAATCAACTTTTCACAAGATAATTCTCAGAAATATTCATCCGCCTGAAATACATATTTATTTCCTAGTACTGAAAACTAACTTCAGTGAATGGAGCTTACAAATCCTAATATTTCTACAGTAACTGAATCAGTTTAACATCAATGCAAGTAGAATCCTACGGGACATGATGTGTATTTTGAAGTTTATTTTTATTCAATATTGGTACATTATTATTTTTTCAGTTTATGGACATCATAGGATATATCATTTCATCCACAAGTTCAAAAATTTATAGGCATTTGTTTCACTTTCAATCACTTCCTGCTTCAGAACACATGTATTCCTCTAAGTTTCTTGACTGGTCTTTTCATGAGATTTTATACCAAACACATTAATTTTGATTTTCATAATCACTTTTGAAGCAAAACGCACATACCATTCATATTAATTATCACTCTGATATTACCATTAGATGTATAACTGGTTTGAATGAATGATTGTATGTCAATATAAGATTTCTTATATCTTTTCAGATATCAATTCTATCCATTATTTAAAGTGGAACCAGTTATATTATTTATTCACACTATGGTCTATTCATGCATTATCTCTATATTCATAGACACAGTGTACACCTCTTTGTACCCCCAATACTAATTTATACGTCTTCAAAATATTGCTCCCTGAAATGGTGGATGTGGACTCATGTCACCTGATCTTTATATACATTTAATCACAGAAATATTCTGGACACAAAATGCAAAGGTCACACTTATGATTGTATAAAAGCCCAAATGGAAAGAAAACATGGATTACTAAAAACATTCATGTCCAGGTTCCCTAATGCTCTCAAATGTCAATCCTATTGGTGACTACATATGTGTTTCTTCTTAAAATTATATATTCAAACTCAACCCAATTGAAAATGTCTAATCCTATCCCTCACTTTATACTTTGCCTGATTTCATTATGTCTCTATTGCTATCTGCTTTCCTACATATATTCCCCAGTTCATCATTGTGACTGACTCTTCACATGTGCTGACATTTACATTCACACCCAAATAAATAACCTATTGCTAAAGAACTTTTGTTCCAAATCCTATACTCACTCTTCTTCCTAAACATACTAACTATCTTCTTAATCCTACCGAGTATCCCTTTTTGACTGGATGTTCTCTTCTACATTCAGTCATTCAAGGTACAAGGTCTTATGCTATTGTATATTGATTTATCTGAGACATCGGTGCAGAATGTAATTCAACGCTAAGTATCACAATTAAGGGCCCAATGCCCTTCTGGGCTTCAAATCTTACTTAGATTTCTTTTTTCATACATATATTTCATCTCTATATTCTTAAAATAATCACAAGTTTCCAATACCATTATTCATGCAGCAGAATAATTCCTAACCCAAATGGAACATGTTATTAACACTAACCAAACACTGTTTGTGTTAATAACATGTTTACAGAAGAGCAGGGACAGTGTTGATCTTACAATACAGGAATGTAGTGGATCTTCCATCTGCTGAGAACCTCAAAGCTCCATGCAGAAATGATCACTGGAGAAGATGTAGGCAGGTATGAAGGACCTGAGAGAGCAAAAGTTATCTTCCATTGCAAACAACCTGGTCAGGATGAAGGGATGTTTCTGAATCAGCCTCTCTCATCTTAATGTAGAGAAGATGGACATACCAAGACTGTGTGGAGAGCTGTTCCTGGTTCCCTATGGTTGATATACCATTCTAACTTGTGAAAGTGTCACAGGAAGTAGGAGCAGCCTCCATCTCATGGGACCGTTGGAAGAAACTCTTAGGACAAAGTGGTTGCCGAGGCAGTGATCTCATTCAGTTCCTGAAGGAAATGACCTCAAAGCACTTCCTTATTCATGGAACTCTCTGAACATGGGATCCAGGACGCCAGGCACCCAGATCCAGTCCCAGTCCCAGTCCCAGTGGTCTCACTTGTTTGGATTTACCAAGGACAGAATCAGTCTTTCTTGGTACCTACTAAGGTGAGGAAGCCAAATGCCTGGAAATCTTGGAAGAGGGGTTTTTCCTGGAAAAGCAGGTAGTGGCTCACTCCTGGCTCCTGACAACTTCACAGAGTTGGCCAAGGAGACCAGATCTGAGACAGGACAGGACATTTCGGGGGAACATAGTATGGCCCACCAGTCAGAGAATACTCCGGATAGTCTCAAACCTATTTGGGGGAAGAAGGTGTCATTGTCGGTGTGGGTGTGGGTTTGTGGTTTTGTCTCATGTTCTGAGAATAGGAAGAAAAGTAAGTTTGTTTGGTTTGGAGTGAACTGTTTTTAGTAAGTCGTTTAACAAGGCAAGTGTTTCTGGGTCTGTGTATCACACTGTGTCCGTGGTTGTAGACATTAGAAAAGAGAATGCATCAATGGATATGTCCTGTCTAGTAGAAAGCTTCCCAGCATTCATCCTGCCCATTTTATGAATGGACTGTGGATTGCCTTATTAATGGGCAATACCTGCTACCTTCTTAAGTTGCTGTTTTCCTCCAGAATTCTGGACGCTCTCCAGAATAGGCTCATGGTTTTGTGTCTAAGTTATGTACCACACCCAAGCTCTGTGACAAGGCAATGTTCTGGATAGCTGAAGGAAATGACGAGCATCTGAGAAAACTCAGATATCAGTTGACCAGGAAAATCTCAGTGGAGAAACCCTGCTTTGGGCCATTTGCTTACCTATTGTTCTGTTGCCCTGAGAGTCAGGAAGTCTTTGTCTCACACCACCCCTTTGTGAATCCTGAAGAAAATAGTTTTCAAATGGAAATAAATAGGCTTCACCTTTGGCTCTTTACTTAATTGATTTGGAAAGAGTTGTGTCTGAATCAGCCTCTTGGCCCAGTGTGATTCTTTGACTTAGATTCTCAGCACCTGATGGATCTAAAGAAAGATCCCATGTGTGCATCCAAATCAAAAATGGCAAAAAGAGCTGTAATTGTGGATGAAGTCTTCTGCCTTCCTCTGTAAGGTTCCTGAATTCCATCAAGTGAGAATAGGGATCATTTGGGTCAGATGAGTTCGTCAAAGCCCTTCTGAGGCTATCCCGTAGGTGCTTAGGTTTTCTCATCACTCCAATTCACATAAAGTATCTTTAAGTGACACTCAATAGGCCTCAAATGGGAAAAGTGGAGCAGTATGACAGGCAGGCCTTTTTGATCACTCCTGGTACAAAGGAAGGGTGTCCAGGCCACCCTGAATTTAGGCAAATGAGGAGCAACGGAGCTTATTTTGGACACTGTCTTGGGCTGCGTCCCTCATGGACACCTCCAGCCAGAGGTTATGATGAGTGTCAATATGGAAGAAGATGAGGACCATGTGGGAGAATTTCGGTTTTATTGTGGTCATTTGTGTGGCAGTTGGAAGAGATGACTGGGTCCACCTGGGCTTGAACTCTGGTGTGATTCCCCTTAGAGACTGAGTTCTGGAACTCACCTCAGAGAAGTATTGCTATGAATTGTGTTGGGATTTGAGGAAGCCACGCATGAGAGTCATCCTTGGAAACTGAGATGAAGGCCCAGGGTAGCTTTCCACAGGGCACTCTGATCTCAACCAGGATATCACATGATTTTATTCTGAAAGACTTGGAAGCCATTGTTGAGAGTCAAAACAGACAATGACATCACATTTTAGACCTCAATGGCCCTGGCTTCATGTGACCTTTTGGCCACTCTTTGGGAAGCCTTGCCTGTGAGAATTCTCCAGAACTTACATTGAAATGAGTTTCCTCAACATTTAATGGTTCCTGAATGAATTGAAACCCACAGTGCATCCAACTTCATCCGTGAAAAATGGCTAGATAAATACCATGAAAATTTTCAATTACCCATGACCAGGTGGCACTGGAGAACCATTGGATATTCTGTTGCTGATCATGAGTGTACCAGACAGTGCCTTGATTGATTGGGTTTCATGAAAATAAGTTGGAGCCTGCTGAGTAGTTGTCCTAGAGTAGTGGTTGGCAGGTGTGTGAAAAAACATCTGTGGTGGGGCCATGTGGATCTGCCATTGGCTTCCAAATGGCTTGTGACTGACATGGTGCAATCAGCAGACCCTCCTATGCAAAGGCATCTTGTTATATGGTGACGTTTCAGGGCAATGTTTACAATCAGGTTGCTATGTTTAAGGGGGCAAGTTATGTGGGATAGAAGCCTGGTTGGTGCATTCTCCTGCATACCCTAACGCACCACGCCTGAGAGAACTCGCTCCAGCACTGTGTCCCAGTTGAACTCCTTGGATTCCATGAAGCAATTACTAAACTCCCAATGCAACAGCAATAAACACATATAGAATCCTACCTGGTACCACACCTACATTCTTGTGAGGTGAACGACTTGGCAGATACAAATTGTGAGAGAAGATCACTCCTCCTACACGCTGTTGGAACTGAAAATATAACCAATGGGTGAGCTTCCTAGTTTTACAACATTATATATAAATCGATGTTCAGTAAAATGAATATTTTTAGATCTGTGAATGATATATATTTCATGATGAATTTCGAATAGCATATATATTGCTAGTTTTTAATGTGTGTGTGTGTATGTATATATATGTGTGTTTGTATGTATATATATGTGTGTGTGTGTGTGTGTGTGTGTATATATATATATATATATATATATATATATATATATATATATACACACATTCTCCAGATTTTTCAAAATATGAAATATTTGTATCTTAATATACACTCCCTTAATTCATTCATATTCATGTATGTGGATTTATGATCATCTTTTCTAAATATTATTCTCAGAAATATTCATCCACCTGAAATACTTTTTTGTTTTTAGTACTGAAAACTAACTTCAGTGAATGTTGCATACAAATCCTAATATATCTAGAGTAACTGACCCAGTTTAACCTCAATGCAAGAAGATTCATATGGAACATGATGTGTATTTTGATGTTCATTTTAATTCAACACTGGTACATTACTATTTCTTCAGTTTATGCACATCATAGGATATATATTTCATCAAAAAGATCACAAAATTATAGGCATTTTTTCACTTTCAATCACTTCCTACTTTAGAACACATGTATTCTTCCATATTTCTTGAGTGGTCTTCTCAAGATTCTTTTTTACAAACACATTATTTTCGATTTTTATAATCACATTGAAGCAAAACTCACACACCCTTCATGATAAACCATAACCCTAATATTAACATTGATGTATAACTTGTTGGAATGAATGATTGTATATCAATATACGATTTTTTATATTTTCAGATATCAATTCAATCCACCATTTAAAGTGGAACCAGTTATATTACTTATTCACAGTTGGTCTATTCATGCATTATCTCTATATTCATAGACACCGGGTACACCTGTTTGTACCCCAAATACTAATTTATAAGTCTTCAAAATATTGCTCCCAAAAATGGTGGAAGAAATACTTATGTCACCCGATCTATATATACATGTTATCACAGTAATATTCTGGACACAAAATTCAAAGGTCAAACTTATATTTGTACCAAAGCCTAAATGGAAAGTGAACATGGATTACTAAAAACATCAATGTCCAATTTGCCTATTGCTCTCAAATATCAATCCTATTGATGACTACATATTCGTTTCTTCCTAAGATTATATATTCAAACTCAACCCTGTTGAAAATGTCTAATCCTATCACTGACTTTATACTTTTCCTGATTTTGTAATGTCTGTATTGATATCTGCATTCCAACATATTTTCTCCAATTCATCATTGTGACTGACTCTTCACTTGTGTTGACATTTACATTCACTCTGTAACCGAAACCCTATTGCTAAAGAACTTTTGTTCCAAATTTTATACTCACTCTTCTTCCTAAACCTACCGACTATCTTCCTAATTTTACCGACTATCACTTTTGAATGGATGTTCTCATCTACATTCAATCATCCAAGTAAATGTAGGGCGAGTGTCAGAGGATGAGACCACCAAGAGACTATCTCATGCAACAGAAAGGGTTTATTTGGGGTCCAGAATGCTGGGGCTTAGAGCTCACTTGAATAGAGCAGAGAGCCCTGAGAACATCTTAAGAAGAACTTATATAATTTTCTTGGAGAGGGCAGGGAGGGAAGTTTATTGATGGGTCAGGGCGAGTTAGCGGTTTGTGTGTAAACGCGTGAGGGAGTACATTCTGCAGTTTGGCAGTTGGGGACAGCACATTCTGGGAACAAGATTAGGAAACATTTCTCAACATTTCAACAGTATTTTGTTAAGCATACAGAAAAACAGGAAGTGACAAGTACATATTTTATTAACATTTCATTCCCCACTTCTTCTTCTGGCTACTTTTAATCATAAAAGTGATTGTTGGGGGATGTCACATTTTATGTATGCTAGTGGGGTATTAACATAAGTTTAACTTGTCCAATTTGAGCTTGGAGAAAAGAAATTACATGGTTGAGAAACAGGGTTTTATAGTAAGCAATAAAATGAGGATTATTATTGGACCGGCCAGGGTTGATTAAAACGTAGTTAACCAGGGAAACTGTGTAAACCAAGACTCAAACCACCAATTTTGGGTCTCTATCTCTCTTTGATGCTCTTCAAGGCATCTTTTTAATTTACTCATAGGGTTTGTTACAACTCCAGTATGGTCGACATAAAAAAAAAAAAAAAAAAGACATTCTTTCCTCAATGCAGCACAAAGGCTCCCTTCTCTCATGAAAAGGAGGTCCAAACCTCGACTTTTCTGTAAAACAACTTCAAAGAGAGAGGTAAAAGATTCCTGCAAAGTTGTGATGGAATTTTCTAATATCTTTAAGTTTTGATCTATTGCTTCTTCTAATTGGGTCATTTGTTGTGTCCCATGGACCAGGGCAGTGGTTCCTGTGCGAACCCAGGCAGCAACTCCTATTCATAATAGAATGGCTAAGGTGAGAGATATATGTTCCCAACTGAACCGGGTTGTATGCCCCTCTATTTGATCTTCCAATGAACCTGCGTCATAATAGAGCACTCTGGGAAACATCTGCACCATTACACAATTAATCACTTCTGTTGACCATTTCATAAAAACATAAACAACGTTTAAGTATATAGAATTATATTGTTGTAGGGATGGACAAGGCAAGGCACCTAAGATAGCACCAAAGACAAGGAAACAGTCATATTTGGTTGCAACCAGATTCAGAGGGCATTGCTTCTGTTGTAATCAATTAATCCCCTGAAACCCAAGTTTAGGTAGTTTCAGAATTTTGTACCCAACATGTAAGGGAAGGGGCTCTGAAGTTCACAGTCTGCAGAAGTTCACAAAGAGCAGTTTTTGTTTCTGATTTTTCCTCAGTTCTGGGCAAGTTAAATTTTCAAGGACACCTGGGTGGGGGAGAGCTTTTTTTCCCCTTTTTTCCCCCTGCCAGCTGTTTCCATGGAGCCCAGTTTGTAACTTATTCATCTTAGCAATGTAGCCATCTCTATGAAGCCCCAGCTAAAGGACAGAAGCCTTGATCACATATGTTGTGAAAAACTAGTAAGGGTGTGTCTAGCTCAGGAGTGCTGATTTTTTTCAGCCAGTTGCCAGGTAGACCAGGGCAACACAAAAAGAGGAAGTTTATCTACACTGAACTCTTTTATAGGGACTCTTTTGCTGAAAGTCCTAAAGTTAGCCATGGTGAAAACTTCTGGATAAGGTCAGTTAAGACTTTCCTGTGGGCCTGGTACAGAGGGGGAAGACGGGGAATGCAGGGCTGAGAGCAGCTCTTTGGATGTGAGAATGAGGAAGGAGAGATGTAAAAAAAATAATGGAAAAGGGTTTTGAGATCTTCCTAGCAACAAAAACATGAGTAGTAGAACGGGTAGAACAGAGCGGGAGATGGGAGTGAGTATCCCAAAAAGCCTGTAAGGGACTTTAAATTCTTAGTAACCTGTTTTCAGTGATGGCAAAGCAACTTTAAAGGCCATTTTCATTACATCTTGGATAGGGGTCTGAGGGCTCTTCTCAGCTGGTTTGAGCTTTGGGTTAGCTGGTAAGAGGACCTGGTGGGACCCAGTGTGGGCACTGACAGGAGAAGAGAGGAGTGAGTCAGTGGAGGGTTACCTCAGTACCTGCTACCTCAGAAAAGGGGCAATGGTCTGAGAAATTGTGGAGGTTTGGGTTTTTAATATAGTAATTGGAGGGGAGAAATCAAGTTGATGAGGTGGGAGTGACAACAGAGAGTCTAGAGCAGAAGGCTGAGGGTGAGCATGTATTGGAGAAGCATAGTTCACGATGTGAGCAAAGGAGAGAAAAGGCCTCCACATAGAGGAATCTCCTTTCACCCTTTTGAGCACTTTCAGAAGTTAAAAAGGTCACACAGAATTTGAGGATCTAGAGACCCCTCTGGGGGCCATCGGTTTTGGTTGTCTAATTGGTAATATGGCCAATGCTGTGTAGAGAATTTCATGAGTAGTTTGGGTTCCATGTGGCAGTCCCTGTATGCTCACATCCCCATGACTTACAGAAGATGTCGGCATTCCCCGCACACAGCCTTGACTGTTTGTGGCTTTGATAGTACACTGGGAAAACATAGTAATCTAGGCTAGCCAACCAGCATCTGGCTCGCGTGTCCCTACATCAATAATGTTTGTTTCCATTATCTATGGTATGGAAGGAATTTAATGGAATTTTAGTGGGATCCTCTTCATTAGGGATATCCCAATCGGGAAGACCTATACGCAGCTGACAAATGTCTGGCTGGAGAGATGGCCACCAGGTCCCTAAGCGGGCTGTATGCAAGATAGACCATACTTCCGTTCCAGTAGGATTTGTGATCAGCCATCGCTGCTGAACAGGCTTATGAGGGTTAGGACTACTGGTGGTCAAGGGGAGAGTCTATAGCCTTATCCACACAGCGAATCCACAATTTGAAAGGGTTTCCAGTCTTTTCCAGTTTCCAACCAGAGTCTGGACAGGGCACAGGGTTGAGATGAGAGGTAATGATCCAGGAAGTGATTTTGACTACCTTTACCCTGTAGGTGTTATAATTTCACCTGGTATGGTCCTTTTCAGCGGAGTTCCAGGGATGACACCAGATGTCGTCTTACATAGATGAAGTCTCTACTTGATATCGCTGTAGGGTCCCCTCATCCCCAGGTTGGTAGGCAGTAGCCATCTGTTTTCACAGGTATCCCTGAGTTCTTTCAAGAGCTTTAAGTCTGTTAAGCAAGGGGGTGTGGAAGGAATCGTTAGGTCTTAGAGTTGGGGTAGGTCCCTTACTGGAGGAGGGACACCATAGAGAATTTCACAGGGTGTGAGGTTACACAAAGAAATAGATTGAGTATTTCTTGCATGAAACAGTACATAAAGCAGGAGCATAGTCCAATCTTTTATGCCGGTCTCTAAGTTTAATTTCGTTATGGTCTCTTTAATGGTTGTATTCATTCTTTCTACCTGTCCTGAACTCGGGGGTCTGTAAACACAATGTAACTTCCAATTAATCCCCAGGGTCCTTGCTAACCTCTGAGTTACCTGGGCCACGAACGCCGGTCCATTATCAGACCCTATTACTTTAGGCAGGCCGTACCTTGGAAAAATATCTTCCAGGATCTTCTTGACCACCATTTGCGCTGTTTCATTTTTTTTCTTTTCTTTATTTTTTTTTGGGGGGGAAGGCTTCAATCCATCCTGAAAATGTATCTACAAAGACTAGGAGATATTTAAGTCCATTCCTTGCTGGCTTAATTTCAGTAAAGTCCACTTCCCAGAATTGTCCTGGTCTGGTTCCTCGTAGGTGCTTTCCTGCAGGAAGCTTGGAAGGGTAAGAATTAACCAATTGATGGACCCAACAGGCTTTTGTTATCCATTCAGTTGTTTCCTTTCACTGTGAGTTGGTTAATGGAAAACTCTGTTCTTGATCCTTCAGAAATGAATGCAGTTTCTTTGAACTAAGGTGAGTGATTTGATGTACATTTTCTACTGACATAGTTAGAGCCGTGATTATAGGAGTTTTTACTGAAGGATTTAGAAATTCCACTTGGGGGCCTTCAGGGTAAAAAGTTATTTTGGCCCAGAGCTTTGTGAGCAGATCTCTGCCAATCAATGGGGCCGTGCATTCTGGGATTACTAGGAATGAGTGATGGATTTTTCCTTTCCCCTGGTCCATGGTCCTCTTAGTTGTCCAAGCCCGATATTTACTGCCATTAGCCCCTTGAATTAGAGACCTTTTATTTGATAGAGGTTCCAATGGGGCCTTAAAGGCAGAATATCTTGCCCCTGTATCCACTTCAAAGTATACTGGGGTCCCCTCCACTTCAAAAGTTACCCTGAGCTCGGGGAGAGGATCTGAGCCCCGACTTTCTTAGTAATCCTACAGAATCAGAATGTCCAGCTGGCCTGGCTGTCTCTTTCTAGGGCACTCTTTAGCCCAGTGTCCTTTTTTTAGAGTAGGCACATTGAATTGAGGCCAGGGGTGGCCTCTTGTGTGGGCCCCAGTGTCCCTTCCTTTCTCCATGTTTCTTAATTTCTGGTCTATTTGTTGTTGTGACCAGGATCTTAGTCAATGCCTTAGTCTGTCTTTTGTTTCTTTTATCCTCCCTTTGCTCCCTAGTCTTCCTCAGTTTCTCTCTTATAGTATACCTTCTTGGCTTCTCTGACTAAACCTCTCAAAGTCATATCTTGTAATCCATCTAAGCATTGTAACTGTCTTTTAATATCCAGAACAGCTTGCCCAATAAAGGCCACCATGACAGATGCCTTTTGATTCTCTCCCTGAGGATCGAAAGGATTAAATCTCCTATATGCCTAAATAATTCTCTGTAGGAACATGGAGGGACATTCATCAGTCCCTTGAATAATCTCTCTTACCTTGGCCAAAATAGTTGATCGCCTAGCGGCCACTAAGATACCCACTATTAGAGCCCGGCAATAAGAGGAAGGATGCTCATTACCTTCACAGGTTTTGGGGTCCCAGTTGGGTCGGTGCAAGGGAAAGGCGGCTTTGCATATGTTGGGAAGTTTTGTCGGTCACCCATCTGGTCCGAGAATATTTTTTTCTAGAATCCAGGAAGATTCTCTTTTGTTCCTCTGTCATGAAGAGAGTCCCTAGGAGTTGTTGGCAGTCATCCCAAGTAGGCTGGTGTGAAAACATCAATTACTCAACCACACCTGAGACCCAGGTGGGGTCCTCGGTAAAAGGGGGATTGTTATTTTTCCAGTTATTTAGGTCTGAAGAGGAGAAAGGTAAATACTGGTAGGCTTGCATTTTTCCCCCATGGTTGTCATCAATCATTGTTCCTTAGAAATGGAGAGGGAGCATCACGTGAGTTCCAGGGATTTCAATCATTCAACGCCGGCAAATTCCTTTAGCCGGGCCAGCAACCTCCAGGAAAGGAGGGGCTGTGTTTTCCGCAGGGGACTTACCTGGAGTGCGCTAGGCTCGCTTAGCTTCCTCCAATGGCGGAGAGGCTGAGACAGCAGCAGGGGAATTACTTAGAGGGTGTTGGGGGTTGGGGGATGAGGGCAGGGAATAAGTAGTAGGACAAGAGTCCAGTAGAGTAAAATCTTGTGACTCAGGGAGAACAGAGGTTGAAGGAGGAGGAGAAGCAGAAGGTTTGAGAGAGCATGACGGAAAGAGTAGGAGCGGGGGCAGGGGCAAGGAAAAGCTTCACACATGGAGGAGGAGAATTGCAGAGGTCCTGCAAAGTTAAGATATATGTCTCTTGATCCTGATGTCTATGTGGCGCTGGCTGAAAGTCAATATCTCTGACTTTTTAAATTAGTGGGAAGTAGAAAGATCCTTCTAGGGGCCATCTGAATCCAAAGGTGGGCCATTCTGAGGCACAGAGAGTCTGCCAGGTCCAGCGTTTAACTGAAAAAGAAAGATTCTGAGCCCTTAAGCGGACTTTGGTGCAATGATCAAGGGTCAGCAAAAGAGGCATTGAAGTGCTCTATCCCATAATGAAAGATAAACAATCAGTAAAAGCAACGACACACGACACAGACAAGACAATACAATAAAGACAGGCAATGGACGTCCAACACTGAGACCAGGACTGAGTAGCCGGCAAAACCCGATGGGCTGGCAATACCGAATCTGAAGCAAAATATCACTGAGTCGAGGAGACTATTGTTCCTCGATTTCCCGAGTCCTCTGGGGAGTCCCCCAGTGACGTGGCCTGTGGCTCTATGACATGTCTCTCAGCCACCGTCGGAGAGAGCTCACACTCTTCATCAACAGCCATTTGCCAAGCCCTAACCTGAAACCTGAAACTAGAAAGAGGCACCTTACATACCCCGAGAGGAGCCCGTTGGGGTCTCTCATCTGCCGCTGCTGGATCTCAGTGGAACCTCCATATGTAAAGGTCGGGCGAGCGTCCGGGGAAGAAACCACCAAGAGACTGTCTCATGCAAAAGCAAAGGGTTTATTATGGGTCCAGCATGCTGGGGCTCAGAGTTCACTTGAATAGAGCAGAGAGCCCTGAGAACAGCTTAAGCAGAGCTTATATACTTTCCTTGGAGAGGGCAGGGCAGGATGTTTATTGATGGGTCCGGGCGAGTGAGCTGTTTGTGGGCAACCGGGTGAGGAATTACTTTCTGCAGTTTGGCAGCTGAGGACAGCACATTCTGGGAACAAGACTAGCAAACATTTCTCAAGATTTCAACAGTGTTTTATTAAGCATACAGAAAACAGGAAGTGATAAGTACCTATTTTATTAACCTTTCACTATGGACTACACTTTGCCAGATTTCCTAATGTCTCTATTGATATCTGCTTTCCTACATATTTTCCCCAGTTCATCATTGTGACTGACTCTTCATATGTGGTGACATTTACATTCACTCTATACCCGAAACCCTATAGCTAAAGAACTTTTGGTCCAAATTCTATGCTCACTCTCCTTTCTAAACCTACCGACTATCTTCCTAATCCTACTGATTATCCCTTTTTGACTGGAAGTTCTCTTTGACAATCAATCATCCAAAATACACGGACCTTTGCCATTGTATATTGATGTATCTGAGACATCTGTGCAGAAAATAAATCAAAGCTCAGTATCACAATCAAGGTCCCAATGCTCTTCTGGGCTTCAAATCTTACCTAGATTTCTGTTTTCATACTTAATTTTCACCTATATATTCTTGTAAATATCACAGGTTTTCAATACCATTATTCATCCAGCAGAATGATTCCTAATGCAAATTGAACCTGTTATTAACCCTAACCATACACTGTTCCCTCAATCTAACTTTATAGAAGAGTAGGGACAGAGTAGGTCTTACAATACAGGAATGTAGGGGAACTTCCTATTGCTAAGAAACTCAAAGGTACATGCAAAAATGATCCCTGGAGAAGTTGTAGGCAGCTATGAAGGAACTGAGTGAGCAAAAGTCATCTTCTCTTGCAAACAACCTGGTCAGGATGAAGGGATATGTCTGAATCATCCTCTCTCTTCTTAATGTAGAGAAGAAGGACCAAACCAGGCTGTGTGGAGAGCTGTTCCCGGTTGCCAATGGTTAATATACCATTCTAACTTGTGAAACTGTCACAGAAAGTAGGGGCAGCCTTCATTTCAGGGGACCCTTGTAAGCAACTGTTAGGACAAAGTGGTTGCCAAGGGTGTGAGCTCATTCAGTTCCTGAAGGAAGTGACGTCAGACCTCACCTCACATCCTTGGTGATAGAACTCTCTGAACTTGGGATCAAGGAAGCCAGGCACCCAAATCCCATTCCAGTCCCAGTAGCAGTGGTCTCACTTCTTTGGATTTACCAAGGACAGAATCAGTCTTTGTTGGTACCTACTGATATGAGGATGGCCAAAAGCCAGGAAAGCTCTGAAGAGTGGCCTTTCCTGAGAAAGCAGGTAGTGGATCACCGCTGCCTCCTGACAACTTTACAGAGTTGGCCAAGGAAACCAGATCTGAAACAGGGCAGGCAATTTCAGGGGAACATAGTATGGCCCAATAGTCAGAGGACACTCCGGATAGTCAGAGACCTACTTGGGGGAAGAAGGTGCTTTGTGGGTGTGGGTGTGTGTTTGTGCTTTTGTCTCATGTTCTCAGAATAGGTAGGAATGGCGGTTTTTTTGGTTTGGAGTGAACTGTTTCTAATAAGTGATTTGATAAGGCAAGTGTTTCTATGTATGTGTATCCCATTGGGTCCGTGGTTGTAAACATTAGAAAAGAGAATGCATGAATGGATGTGTCCTGTCTGGTAGAAAGCTTCCCAGCATTCATCCAGCCGAATATATGAATGCACTGTGGCTTCCCTTATCGATGGGCAACACCTGCTATTTTCCTAAGGTCTGGTTTTATTTTTGAATTCTGGCCACTCTCCAGAATAGGCTCATGGTTTTGTGTCCAAGCGAAGTACCACCTTCAAGCTCTGTGACATGGCCATGTACTGGATAGCTAAAGGGAATGGCGAGCAACTAAGAAAACTCAGATATCAGTGTGACCAGTAAAGTCTCAGTGGAAAAACCGTGCTTTGGGCCTTTTGCTTACCTTTTGTTCTATTTCCCTGTATTTCAGGAATTTCTTTGCCTCAGGCCACCCCTTTGTGAAGCTGGAAGAAAACATTTTTCAAATGGAAATGAATGTGCCTCACCTGTGGCTCTTTGCCTAATTGCTTTAGAAAGGGGTGTGTCTGAATCAGCCTCTTGGCCCTGTGTGAGGCTTTGGCTTAGATTCTTAGCACCTGATCGATATAAAGAAAGATCCCATGTGTGAATCCAAAACCGAAATGCCCAAAAGAGGAGTCATTGAGCATAAAGTCTCTTGCCTTCCACTGTAAGGTTCCTGACCTCCATCAAGTGAGAATAGGGATCCTTTGGGTCAAATGATTTCTTCAAAGCCCTGCACATGCTAGCCCAGAGGTGCTTGTGTTTTCTCATGACTCCAATTCACATAAAGATTCTAAACCCCACTGTCAGTAGGCCTCAAATTGGAGAAGCAGAGCAGTATTACGGCAGGCCTATTTGATCACTCCTGGGTCACAGGAAGGGTGTCCAGGCCACCCTGACTTTAGGAAAATAAGGGGCAAGGAAGCCTATTTTGAACACTGTCTTGGGCTGTGTCCTTCATGGAAACTTCCAGGCAGAGGTTAAGATGAGTGTCTATATGCAATAAGATGAGGTTCATGTGGGAATGTTTTGGTTTAATTTTGGTCATTTGTGTTGGGGTTGGAAGAGATGAGTAGGTCAACCAGGACTTGAAATCTGGTCTGATTCCCCTTAGAGACTGAGTTATGGAACTGAACTCAGAGAAGTATTGGCATGAATTGTGTTGAGTTTTTAGGAGGCCACACATGAGACTCGCCCTTGGAAACTGAGACCTAGGCCGAGGGTGGCTTTCCACAGAGCACTGGGAATCTCACCCAGGATATCACAAGATTTTATTCTGAAAGACTTGGCAGCCAGTCAAAACACACATAGACCTCACACTGTAGACCTCAATGGGCCTGGCTTCATGTGACCTTTTGGCTACTCTTTGGGAAGACTTGCCTGTGAGTGTCCTCCAGAGATTTCATTGAAATGAGCTTCCTCACAATTTAATGGTTCCTAAATGAATTGAAACATACAGTGCCTCCAACTTCCACCTTGAAAAATGGCTAGATAAATACCATGAAATTTTTGAAATTCCTATGACCAGGTGGCACTGGAGAACCTTTGTATGCCCTGTTGCTGATCATGAGTGTACCAGAAAGTGCCCTAATTGACTGAGTTTCATTAAATTGGTGTAGAACAGAGATGCCAGTAAGTTGAATACTCCTCAATTGTAGACGCAAGCTGTGGTGTGCATGTTTGTGATAAAACATCCGTGGTGGGGCCATGTGGATCTGCCATTGCTTCCAAATGGCATGTGACTGACGTGGTGCAGCCAGGAAATTCTTATATGTAAATGCATATTGGTATATGGAGAATTTTTAGGGCAATGTTCAGAATCAGGTTGCTATGGACAAGGGGACAATCTATGTGGGCTAGAAGCCTGGTTGGTGCATTCTCCTGCAGACCATGACCCACTACACATGACAGTACTCCCTCCAGCACTGTGTCCCAGTTCAACTCCTTGTATTTCGTGAAGAAAATACCAAACAACCAGTGCAGCAGCAAGAAACACCACGAAAAGTGGAGAATGACCAAATGCCCTCACAGTCCACATGGGGAGACTCTTAGACCCCAGTGGTCACAGTTTACCTACATAGAGATAATTCAGTACTGTAGCCTAGTGTTCATTGGAAAATAAGAAACCACGTCCTCCAAGTCTCATAGATGTAGAGCCAGCTCTGATGGTCTCACTAGAAAGAAAGCTAAAGCTCCTGACAACAACATATATTTTGAGTTCCCAACCTCAGAGGCAGTTTCTCAAGAAGTCTTTAGGCCAGCAGAGCTCCAAGTTTGTGGAGTGTTTACCTTGTCCCTTACATTTGGAAACTCCTCTACCACATCCAAGGTTGTGAACTCCTTTGCATTTTCCATTCCAGATATATATTCACAGATTTTCTAACTCTTCTCCTCTAATTGTGTCTTATTTGGGGCGAAGGTAATGTGAAGCCATTGTTCTGGATGAGAGTGGGTAATTTATTGTGTAGCCCATATTTGCATACACATTGGATTCATTGTCCTTTTTTCCATTCAAAATACTGAATCCCTGACACTAACCCATACCCTACTAGACTCTGACTACTAATCCTACTATGATGGAGAATAATAACACAAACAGAATAGAAATACAAGCCGTTCAGAGGAGGCATGGTGTATAGTTGGACTTGCCTTTTGCATGATAAAGCATAGGTGTTATATGTCTAGTCCATTTTTCATTGAAATAGTTCTCTATGTGTTTTTTTTCCTTTAATTTTTATTGTTGGTTGTTCAAAATTTACCTATTTCTTGACATATCATATTTCACACTTTGATTCAAGTGGGTTATGAACTCCCATTTTTACTCCGTATACAGGTTTCAGCATCACATCTGTTACACATCCACTGTTTTACATATTGCAATACTAGTGTCTGTTGTAGTCTGCTGTCTTTCCTATCCTCTACAATCCCCCATCCCCTCTTCTCCCATCTTCTCTCTCTACCCCATCTACTGTAATTCATTTCTCCCCCTTGGTTTTTTCCCCCCTTTTCCCTCACTTCCTCTTGTATGTAATTTTGTATAACCATGAGGGTCTCCTTCCATTTCCATGCAATTTCCCTTCTCTTTCCTTTTCTCTTCTACCTGTCACCCCTGTTTAATCTTAATCTTCTTCTCATGCTCTTCCTCCCAAATCTGTTCTTAGTTACTCTCCTTATATCAAAGAAAACTATTGGCATTTGTTTTTTTAGGGATTGGCTAGCTTCACTTAGCATAATCTGTTCTAATGCCATCTATTTCCCTGCAAATTCTATGATTTTGACATTTTTTAATGCAGAGTATTACTCCATTGTGTATAAATGCCACATTTTTTTTTCCATTCATCTATTGAAGGGCATCTAGGTTGGTTCCACACTCTTGCTATTTTGAATTGTGCTGTTATGAACATCAATGTAGCAGTGTCCCTGCAGCATGCACATTTTAGGTCTTAGGGAATAGACCGAGAAGGGGAAAAGCTGGGTCAAATGGTGGTTCCATTCCTAGCTTCCAAGAAATCTCCATACTTCTTTCCAAATTGGCTGCACCAATTTGCAGTCCCACCAGCAATGTACAGGTGTACCCTTTTCCCCACATCCTCGCCAGCACTTGTTGTTTGACTTCATAATGGCTGCCAATCATACTGGAGTGAGATGGTATCTCAGGGAGGGTTTGTTTTCCATTTTTCTGACTGCAAGAGATGGTGAGCATTTTCTCATGTACTTATTGATTGATTGTATGTCCTAATCTGAGAAGTGTCTGTTCAGGTCCTTGGACCATTTGTTGATTGGGTTATTCGTCTTCTTATTGTTTAATTTTTTGAGTTCTTTGTATACTCTGGATATTAGGGCTCTATCTGAAGTGTGAGGAGTAAAGATTTGTTCCCAGGATGTAGACTACTTATTTACCTCTCTTATTGTTTCTTTTGATGAGAAAAAACTTTTTAGTTTGAGTAAGTCCCATTTGTTGATTCTAGGTATTAACTCGTGTGCTAATGGTGTCCTATTGAGGAATTTGGAGCCCAACCCCACAGTATGTAGATCATAGCCAACTTTTTCTTGTATCAGATGCCGTGTCTCTGATTTGATATCAAGCTCCTTGATCCATTTTGATTTAACTTTTGTGCATGGCGAGAGAAATGGATTCAGTTTCATTTTGTTGCATATGAATTTCCAGTTTTCCCAGAACCATTTGTTAAAGATGCTATCCTTCCTTCATTGCATGCTTTTAGACCCGATTGGCATTGCATTTAACATATAGAGAACTTTTGGTTATATTGCCATTTTGATGATGTTAGTTCTGCCTATCCATGAACATAGTATATTTTTCCATCTTCTAAGATCTTCTTCTATTTCTCTCTTTAGGGTTCTGTAGTTTTCATTTTATGAGTCTTTCACCTTTTTTGTTAGGTTGATTCCCAAGTATTTTTTTTGTGTGTGTGGATATTTTGAATGGAGTTGTTGTCCTCATTTCTATTTCAGAGGATTTGTTGCTGATATACAGGAATGCCTTTGATTTATGCATATTGATTTTATATCCTGCCACTTTGGTGAATTCATTTATTACCTCTAATAGTTTCTTTGTATACTTTGCTGGGTCTGCTAAGTATAGAATCATGTCATCTGCAAATAGTGATAATTTACGTTCTTCTTTTCCTATTTTTATGCCTTTGATTTCTTTAATCTCTCTAATTGCTCTGGCCAGTGTTTCGAGAACTATGTTGAACAGAAGTAGTGAGAGAGGGCATCCCTAACTTCTTCCAGATTTTAGAGGGAATACCTTCAATTTTTCTCCATTCAGAATGATGCTAGCCTGAGACTTAGCAAAGATTGCCTTTACATTATTGAGGTATGTTCCTGTTATCCCTAGTTTTTCCAGAGTTTTGAACATAAAGGGATGCTGAACATTGTCAAATGCTTTTTCTGCATCTATCGAGATGATCAAACGGTTCTTATTTTTAAGTCTATTTATGTGATGAATAACATTTATTGATTTCTGTATAATGAAGCAGCCTTGCATCCCAGGGATGAATCCTACTTGATCATGGTGCACAATTTTTTTAATATGTTTTTGTATCCGATTCGCCACAGTTTTATTGAGTATTTTTGCATTTTTCCTGAAATAGCTTGAAAAGTATTGGTATTAGTTCCTCTTTAAAGGTTTTGTAAAACTCTGCTGTATACCCATCCGGTCCTGGGCTTTTCTTAGTTGGTAGTCTTTTGATGGTTTATTCTATTTCCTCAATTGTTATGGGTCTGTTTAGGTTGCCTATATCCTCCTGACTAAATCTGGGCAGATTATATGACTGAGAAATTTATCGATGCCTTCACTATCTTCTATTTTATTGAAAAATAAGTATTCAAAATAATTTCGGATTATCTTCTGTATTTCTGAACTATCTGTTGTGATACTGAGTTCTCCCTCTTCTTTTCTTTGTTAGCTTCCCTAAGGGTCTGTCGTTTTGATTTATTTTTTCAAAGAACCATCTTTTAGTTTTGTCAATTTTTTCAATTGTTTCTTTTGTTTCAATTTCATTAATTTCAGCTCTAATTTTAATTATTTCTTGCCTTCTACTTATTTTGCTTTTGTTTTGCTCTTCTTTTTCTAGGATTCTGAGATGAAGTATGAGATCATTTATTTGTCCTTTTTTTTTTTTCCTTTTTTTAAGGAATGAAATCTAAGCAATGAATTTTGTTCTTAGAACTGCTTTCAATGTGTCCCATAGATTCCGATATGTTATGTCTGTGTTTTCATTTATCTCTAAGAATTTTTTAATTTCCTCCTTGGTGTCTTCTATAACCCATTGATCATTCAGTAACTTATTTTTCATTCTCCAAGTGATACATGATTTTTCCTTCTTTCTTTTATCGTTGATTTTCAGTTTCATTTCATTATGATCAGATAAGATGCCTGGTATTATATCTACTCCTTTATATTGTCTAAGAGTTGCTCTGTGACATAATATATGATTTATTTTTTGAGAAGTATCCATGTGCTGCTGAGAAAAAAGTGTAGCTGCTTGATGTTGGGTGGTATATTCTATATATATCATAAGTCTGGGTT
This sequence comes from Callospermophilus lateralis, assembly GCF_048772815.1. NCBI lineage: Eukaryota > Metazoa > Chordata > Mammalia > Rodentia > Sciuridae > Callospermophilus > Callospermophilus lateralis. Next base: position 631,583 of record NW_027515008.1, on the reverse strand, counting down.
ATTAATTGTGTTATTGAGTTCTATAGTTTCATTATTCAACTTTTGTTTGGAAGATCAGTCCAGTAGTGAGAGAGGTGTGTTTGAGTCTCCCATGAGTATTGTATGGTGGTCTATTAGACTCTTGAACTTGAGAAGAATTTGTTTAATGAACATAGCTGCACCAATGTTTGGGGCATATATATTTATGATTGTTATGTCTTGTTGGTGTATGGTTTCCTTGAGAAGTATGTAGTGTTGCTCTTTATCCCTTTTGATTAACTTTAGCTTGAAATCTATTTTAGTTGATATGAGTATGGACACTTCTGCTTGTTTCCGAAGTCCATATGGGTGATATGATTTTTCCCAACTTTTCACCTTCAGTCTATGTATATCTTTTCCTAACAAATGTGTCTCGAGTAGGCAGCATACTGTTGGGTCTTGTTTTGTGATCCATTCTACTAGCCTGTGTCTCTTAATTGGTGAGTTTAAGCCATTAACATTTAGGGTTATTATTGAGATATGGGTTGTTCTTCCAGCCATATTTGTATATTTATGTTACTAAACATGGTTTTTTTCCTCCTTGATTATTTTCCCCCCTTTACTGTCCTACCTCCCACTGTTGGTTTTCATTGTTATTTTCCATTTCCTCTTCCTGTAGTGTTTTGCCAAGGATGTTTTGAAGAAATCGTTTTCTAGCTGCAAATTCTTTTAACTTTTGTTATCGTGGAAAGTTTTAATTTCATCTTCTATCCTGAAGCTTAATTTCGCTAGATACACAATTCTTGGATGGAACCCATTTACTTTCAGTGTTTGAAAAATGTTATTGCAGGATCTTCTAGCTTTCAGAGTCTGTGTTGAAAGATCAGCTGTTATCCTGATTGGTTTACCACTAAATATAATCTGCTTCCTTTATCTTGTAGCTTTTAAAATTCTCTCCTTTTTCTGTATGTTGGGCATCTTTGTTATAATATGTCTAGGTGTGGATCTCTTATAATTTTGCACATTTGGCATCCTGTAAGCTTCTAGGATTTGCGATTCTGTCTCATTCTACAAGTCTGGGAAGTTTTCTCTTTTATTTCATTGAATATATTGCTCATTCCTTTTGTTTGGACCTCTATACTTTCCTGTATCCCAAAGACTCTTAAGTTTGGTCTTTTTATGTTATCCCATATTTCTTGGATGTTCTGCTCATGGTTTCTTAAAAGTCTTCCTGAGCTGTCTGTGTTCTTTTCAAGTTGAAATAATTTGTCTTCATTGTCTGATGTTCTATCTTCTAAGTGTTCTACTCTGCTGTTAGTATTCTCAATTGAGTTTTTAAGTTGGTTTATTGATTCCTGCATTCCTAGGATATCTGTTTGTTTGATTTTATAATCTTTATCTCCCTGCATAGTTGATATTATGCTTCTTGGATTTTTTTATGTAATTCATTATCAAGGTGATCTTTCATTGTCTGATTTTGCTCTCTAATGTCTTCCTTGAGACTCCAGATCATCTGAAGCATGTATATCCTGAGTTCTTTATCTGACATTCCATCTGCTGCAGATATTACCTCTTCTAAAGTTGACTTTACCTGCATTGCTTATGGTCCTTTCTTTCCTTGTCTTTTCATTCTGTTCATGTTTCTTTCTGCTTGGTGAAACTGTTGTGTTATTGAATTTTTCCCCTATATATTTTTATTGCTTGTATAGTTTCAAAGTCTCTCTCGCAGGCACGGGTGGTGGCTCTGCCCCTCCTACAATTGGGACAATGTGCCTACCACACCAGCAGGCTGCTGGGCCTGTTCTGTCAGTCGGTAGCTGGTCCGCCTACCTTGAAGGTGCGAGCAGCAGCTCTGCCCCTCTGCAGGCACTGGGCCTGTTCTGCCAGTGGGTCGCAAGTCAGGCTACTTTGCAGGCGTGGGCGGCAGCTTTGACCATCTGCGGGCCACTGGGTCTGTTTTGTCTGTCCCTTGCAGGTCTGTCTACCTTGCAGGCGCGTGTGGCTGCTCTGCCCCTCCCCCAACCGGGACGATGTGTCTACCATGCTGGCGGGCCATAGGCCTGGGCTGTCGGTGGTCGCAGGTCCACCTACCTTGCAGGCATGGAGGGCGTCTCTGCCCCTCCGCAGATTGCTGGGCCTGTCCTGCTGTGGGTCACAGGTCTGCCTACCTTGCAGGCCCGGCGGCATTGCCCCTCCCCCAACCAGAGCGATGTGTCTTCCACGGTGGCGGGCCACTGGTCCTGTTCAGCCGGTGGGTCGCAGGTCCACCTACCTTGAAGGAGCGATTGGCAGATCTGCCCCTCCCTCTCTCAATGTGTTTTTAAAGTTGACAAATATGTGAATTCCTGTCTCCCTTTCTCTGTAGCATATTCAGCACATATATTTTTATATGCACATATAGAATCCTACCTGGTATCACACGTACATTTTTGTGAGGCTGCTGACTTGGCAGATACAAATTATGAGAAGAGATCACTCCTCCTAAACGCTGTTGGAACTGAAAATTTAAGCTATTGGTGAGCTTCCTAGTTGAAAAATATTACACATAAATCCACGCTCAGTAAAATGAAGATTTTTGGATCTGTGGATAATATATATTTCATGAAGAATTTCAATTGGCATATGTATTGCTACTTTTTAATGTCTGTTGTGTGTGTGTGTGTGTGTGTGTGTGTGTGTGTGTATATATATATATATATATATATATATATATATATATATATATATATATACACACTCTCCATATATTTCAAAATATGAAATAGATGTGTCTTATGTACAGTCCCAAAATTCATTCATGTTCATGTATGTGGAGTTATAATCAAATTTTCACTAGATTATTCTCAGAAATATTCATCTACCTAAAATACATATTTGTTTCTTAGGTCTGAAAACTAACTTCAGTGAATGGTGCATTCAAATCCTAATATTTCTAAATTAACTGACTCAGTTTAACATCAATGCAAGAAGATTCCTATGGGACATGATGTTTATTTTGACGTTCATTTTTACTCAACACTGGCACATTACTACTCCTTCAGTTAATGCACATCATAGGATATATATTTCATCTACAAGTTCGCAAATTTATAGCCATTTGTTTCACTTTCAGTCACTTCCTGCTTCAGAACACATGTATTTCTCCAGGTTTCTTGACTGGTCTTTTTATGAGACTTTTTTCCAAACAAATTATTTTCAATTTCCATAATCAATTTGAAGCAAAACTCACACACTCTTCATGATAAACCATAATCCTCATATTACCATTAGATGTAAAACGGGTTGGAATGAATGGTTGTATATCAATATAAGATTTCCTGTATATTTTTACATTTCAATTCAATCCATTATTTAAAGTTGGAACCAGTTATATTATTTATTCACAGTATGGTCTATACATGCATATTCTCCATATTCAAAGACAAAGAGTACACCTGTTTGTACCCCGAATACTAATTTATACTTCTTCAAAATATTGCTCCCAGAAATGGTGGAAGAAATACTCAGGTCACCTTATCTACATATACATTGTATCACAGTAATATTCTGGACACAAAAAGCAAAAGTCACACTTATGATTGTACCAAAGCCTAAATGGAAACTGAACATGGATTACTAAAAACATCCAGGTCCAGGTTGCCTAATAGTCTCAAATATCAATCCTATTGGTGACTACGTATTTGTTTCTTCCTAAGATTATATATTCAACCTAAATGCAGTTAATAATGTCTAATCCTATCACTCACTTTATACTTTGCCTGATTTCCTAATGTCTCTATTGATGTCTGCTTTCCTAAATATTTTCCCCAGTTCACCATGTGAGTGACTCTTCACATGTGATGATATTTACTTTCACTCTCTAACCGAAACCCTATTGATAAAGAATTTTTGGTCCAAATCCTGTACTCACTCTTCTTCTGAAAGCTACTGACTATCTTCCTAATCTTACTGAGTTTCCCTGTTTGAGTGGAAGTTCTCTTTTCCATTCAATCATCCAAGGTACAAGGTCCTATGCCATTGATTATCGATTTATCTGAGACATATATGCGGAACATAATTCAAAGCTAAGTATCACAATCAACGGCTCAATGTCCTTCTGAGCTTCAAATCTTACCTAGATTTCTGTTTTCATACTTATATTTTATCTCTATGTTTTAATAAATGTCACAGGTTCCCAATACCATTATTCATCTAGCAGAATGATTCCTAACCCAAATCAAACATGTTATTAAACCCTAAACATACACTGTTCCCACAATCTCACCTAACAAAAGACCAGGGACAGTGTTGGTCTTACAATACAGGAATGTAGGGGATCTTCCATATGCTGAAAACCTAAAAGGTCCATGCAGATGTGATTCCTGGAGAAGATATAAACAGCTATGAAGGACCTTAAAGAGCAAAACTCATCTTCCATTGCAAACAACCTGGTCAGAATGAAGGGTTGTATCTTAATGAGCCTCTCTGTTCTCAATGTAGAGAAAATGGACCATACCAGGCCTGTGTGAAGAGCTGTTCCTGGGTGCCTATGGTTGATTCACCATTCTAACTTGTGAAAGTGTCACAGGAAGTAGGGGCAGCCTCTATCTCATGAGACCCAAGGAAGCAACTCTTAGGACAAAGTGATTGCCAAGGCAGTGTCCTCATTCACTACCTGAAGTAAGTGATCTCACCTCTCTTCCTTGGTGATGGAACTCTCTGAACTTGTGATGCAGAAGCCAGGCAACCAGAGCCAGTCCCAGACCCAGTCCAAGTCCCAGTGAGGTCACTTGTTTGGATTTACCAAGGACAGAGTCAGTGTTTCCTGGAACCTACTGATGTGAGGATGGCCAAATGCCAGGAGAGCATTGTAGAGGGGCCTTTCTTGAGAAAAAGGTACTTGCCCACTTCTGGCTCCTGACAACGTCACAGATTTGGCCAAGGAGACCATATCTGAGACAGGACAGTCCATTTGGGGGAACATAGTATGGCCTACCAGTCAAACGACACTCAGGATAGTCACAGAATTACTTGGGGGAAGGAGGTGTCTTTGTGGGTGTGGGAGTGAGTTTGTGGTATTTCTCATGTTCTGAGAATAAGTAGGAAAGGCAGTTTGTTGGGTTTGGAGTGGACTGTGTCTAGTAATTCCTTTGACAATGCGTGTTTCTATGTCTGTGTAACTCTCTGTGTCCGTGGTTGTATTCATTAGAAAAGAGAATTCATCTATGGATGTGTCCTGTCTAGTAGAAAGAATTCCAGCATTTATCCTGCCTAATTTATGAATGGACTGTGACTTCCCTTATCAATGGGCAACATGTACTATCTTCCTAAGTTCCTGTTTTCTTTCTGAATCTGGCCACTCTCCAGAGTAGGCTCATGGATTTTTGTCCAAGTTATGTACGACCTCCAACCTCTGTGACATGGCCAAGTATTCTATAGCTGAAAGGAAAGGGAGCATCTCAGAAAACTCAGATATCAGTGTGACAAGGAAAGTCTCAGTGGAGAAAACCTGCTTTGGGCCTTTTGCATCCCTATTCCTCTGTTGCCCTGAATGTCAGGAAGGTCTTTGCCTCAGGCCACCCCTTTGTGAATCCTGAAGAAAACAGTTTTCAAATGGAAATGAATGGGCATCACCTGTGGCTGTTTGCTAAAATGCTTTGAGAGATATGTGTGTGAATCAGCCTCTTGGCCGTGTGTGAGGCTGTGTCTTAGATATTCAGTGCCTAATGGATCTTAAGAAAGATCCCATGTGTGCATCCAAAACCAAAATGTCTAAAAAATCAGTCATTTTAGATGAAGTTTATTGCCTTTCTCTGTTAGGTTCCTGACCTCCATCAAGTGAATTTGGGGATCCTTTGAATTAATCGAGTTTTTCAAAGCCCTGCAGAGGCTAGCCCATAGGTGCTTGGGTTTTCTAATGAATCCAAATCACATAAAGAATCTATACCTGACAGTCAGTAGGCCTCAAATTGGAGAAGCAGAGCAGTATTAGTGGCAGGCCTATTAAATTACTCCTTGTTTACAGGAAGGGTGTCCAGGTCACACTGACTTTAGGCAAATGAGGGCAAGGGAAATTATTTCAGACTCTGTCTTGTGCTTTACCCCTCATGGAAACCTCCAGCCAGAGGTAATGATGAGTGTCTATATGGAAGAAGATGAGGGCAATGTGGGAGTGTTTTGGATTTAATTGTGGTCATTTATTTGGCTGTTGGAAGAGAAGACTGGGTAAACCTGGGCTTTAACTCGGGTTTGATTCATCTTAGAGACTGAGTTCTGGAACTGACCTCAGAGAAGTATTGACATGAATTGTGTTGGGATTTTAGGAGGCCACGCATTAGAGTTGCCCTTGGAAACTGAGATCTAGGCCCAGGGTGGCTTTCCACAAAGCACTGAGAATGTCAGCCAGCATATAACCTGATTTTATTCTGAAAGACTTGGCAGGCATATTTGAGAGTCAAAACACCCATGAACCTAACATTGTAGACCTCAATGGGCCTGGCCTCATGTGACCTTTAGGCCACTCTTTGGGAAGCCTTGCCTGTGAGAGTTCTCCAGATCTTTCATTGAAATGAGCTTCCACAACATTTAATGGTTCATGAATGAATTGAAACCCACTGTGGCTCCAAATTCATCTTTGAAAAATGGCTAGATAAATACCATGAAATTTTTAAAATTCCCATGACCAGGTGGCACTGGAGAACAGTTAGATCTCCTGATGCTCATCATAAGTGTACCAGACTGGGCCTTGATTTACTGGGTTTCATGAAAATGGCATAGAAGAGAGATGCCAGTAAGTTGGAACCTTCTGAGTAGTGCGCCTTGACCAGGTGTGGTCAGGTGTGTGACAAAACATCTGTGGTGGGGCCATGTGGATCTGCCATTGGCTTCCAAATAGCATGTGATTGACTTGCAGTAGCCACCAGACCCATTTATGTAAAGGCACTTTGTTATATATAGAGGTTTCAGGGCAATGTTCAGAATTAGGTTGCAATGGAAAAGGGGGCATTGTAGCAAGCAATGAGTGATAGAAGCCTGGATGGTGCATTCTCCTGCAGACTCTAACCCACCACAAGTGACAGAACTCCCTGCAGCACTGTGTCCCAGTTGAACTCCTTGTTTTTTGTGAAGCAAATATCAAACTCACTGTGCAGCAGCAAGAAACACCACGAAAAGTGGAGGATGACCAAATGGCTTCACAGCGACACGGGGAGACACTAAGCCCCCAGTGGCCACAGTTTACCTACAAAGAGAGAATTCAGCACTGCTGCCTCATGTTCATTGGAAAATAAGAAAACATGTCGTCCAGGTCACATAGATGCAGACCCATCTTTGATGGTCTCACTAAAAATAAAGCTAAAACTTCTGACAACACCTTATATTTCAAGTGCCCAATCTCACATGCAGTTTCTCAAACAGTCTTTAGGCCAGAAGAGCTCCATGTTGGTGTTGTGTTTACCATATCCCTTGCTTTTGGAAACTCCTCTACCATCTCGAAGTTTGTTGACTCCTGAGCATTTTCCATTCCAGACATGTATTCACAAATTTTCTAACTCTTCTCCTCTAATTGTGTCTTACTTGGAGCGAAGGTAATGTCAAGGCATTGTTCTGGATCAGAGTGGGAAGTTTTGGGTTGCACATATTTGCACACACATTGGATACAATTTCCAATTTTCCATTCAAAATACAGAATCCCTGACACTATCCCATACCCTACTAGACTCTGACTACTAATCCTAATATGATGGAGAAAAATAACACAAACAGAATATAAATACAAGGAGTTCAAAGGAGGCATGATGTATATTTGGACTTGCCTTTTGCATGATAAAGTTTATGTGTTATTAATCTAGTCAATTTTTAATTAAATAGTTCTCCATGTGTTTTTAAAGTTCAAAATATGTGTATTACTGTCTCCCTTTCTCTGTAGCCTATTCAACATATGTATTTTTATATGCACATACCGAAAGCTACCTGGTATCACACCTACATTTTTGTGAGGTGGCTTCCTCACCAAATACAAATTGTGAGAAGAGATCACTCCTCCTAAACGTTTTTGGAACTGAATATTCAACCTATGGGTGAACTTCCTAGTTGAACAAAATTATAAGTCTATTCTTTGGTTGGCAGCTAAAATCCCTGACAAAATATGTTGATTAATTGTATTTTGGGATTCAAGTATGGTGGAAGTTTGTTGGACAACTTGATTAATGGTGATTAATGGTGGCAGCAGTTTGTACTTGATTGGCCATAGCCACTCCAGCCGTAACCGCTGCAGCAGCAGATACCGCCACGGCTGTCACTATAGCCGCTGTGATTCCAAAATCTCTGCAGACTCTAAGTAGCTCAACAATAAGGAATTTATCAGGATCCGCAGTGACCGGGATTGGGACAAAAGTTGGAATTTTCATAATCACTGCTACAGTCCAGGAACCATTCCAACACTCAGATAAGAGACAGGTAGTATGAGAACAATCCAGCATCCCCGACGAGGTGGCCTCAGCCAAAAGGAATAAGAAGGGGGATTGGACACAGACCATTGCAGGAGGCAATGTGGCATTATACAACAGAGAGTTGAATGAAACAGATGTAAGTCTATTACCTTGTTCACTTTCCCTAACAGTACCAGAAATATTAGCCAGCCAACTTTTGGCTCCTAGCAACTGAGCCAGTGCAGAAATATCAGCTGAAGCCCCCTTTTCATTGGAAATCAGCCATTGAAACCAGGACTAACCTACTCCTGTAGAGGAGCTGGCACTATTGTTAAAGTTATAAACATACCTATTAAGAGAGGGGGAAAGGGAGAAACCTTTAGCAACTTGATGTTTCTCCCAAGAATGATCCTGACAAGGCGTAAATGTTGGGGGGAAACCAAGATTAGGGGAACAGTAAGGAGAGGCCTTGAAATGAGTGGCATTATAAATACTACTAGAAAAAGGAGTCACTGGGATTAGTACCTCGGAGATAATAGCCAAGGTAGTTATGTTAAGAGCAGAGCTGCTGTTTGCGGGGGTCTCTGAGCCTGATTGCTTCCCCAAAGCTACCTTGCTCAATACAGCACTGATAATGCTTCCTGAGACCTGATTGGACCGCAATGGGTCCTCCCAGTTAGTCAAATTTTTGGTCTTAAGGCTAATGCAATTAGCGTTTCTAAGGCTGAAACAAAAAAACTCCTGTGAGATTAACTTGAGATTGATTAAAAATTCTCTCCATGTCCCCTCTAGGAGAGGCACAGGGAGCAGACATCTCACATGAGGTTGAAAAAAGAGTGGGGAGGACACTAGAATTACCATGAACCGGCATCGGCATTGGCCAGGCCCGTGCCACTGCCCACCACCGCATTGGTGTCGCCTGTGCCATCGGCGCCAGCACCAGAGCCAGAGCACTTAGCAGAATGAAGATCTTCATCACAGGATTGTTGTGGTATCTCTTGTTGCTGGTCAGTTGATGTCGAGACTCTTCTTGTCAAGCGTTCAGGGACCCACAACGGTTCCGTACGATCCTGGGGAAAAACACATACAGATTCTCGTGCCCATGTCAGCACGGGGTCAGGGCCGTTCCATTGGCCCGTAAGAACATCCTTCCACTTAACATAGCCAATCACAGAGGGCTGAGGGGACACATGTCTATCGGCCGCAGAGCGACCATGAATATCCAAATTAAAAAAATTAATGGTAAATAGAGCTAAGGACAGGCATTCTTTAGGAGTGTGTTCAGCTCCTATTCCCCCTTTTTGTTTTTGTAAAGTTTCCTTTAAGGTGCGGTGAGCACGCTCAACAATGCCTTGTCCTTGAGGATTATAAGGCAAACCATGAGTAAGTTGCACTCCCATAGTAGAACAAAAAGCTGTAAATTGTCTGCCAGTATAAGCAGTTCCATTATAAGTCTTAAGGGATGCAGGTGCACCCCATGCTGCCCATGCCTCTGAACAGTGAGTAATGACATTACGTGCCTTTTCTCCCGATAAAGCAGAAGCATGGATAATTCCAGAGCACGTATCAACGGAAACATGCACATACTTAAGGTTACCAAAGTCAGGTATATGTGTCACATCCATTTGCCAAACAATCAATGGCTTTAATCCCCGTGGGTTTACTCCATAATTAGGGGGATGAAGAAATGTGACACAATGGGGACATTGCAATACTATCTGCCGAGCATCCGCTCTTGAAATGGAAAAACGCCTGCGCAGCGTTAATGCATTAACATGGAAGTTTTGGTGAAACAACTTAGCCCCCTCTAAGGAGGAAGCCAAGCATATCAATTGACCTCTAGTGGCTAAGTCCGCACAGGCATTACCTTGGGATAACCGACCAGGAAGAGAGGTGTGAGCCCTGATATGCATTGGATAAAAAGAAGCAGTGCGGTTAGAGATAAGCTGTTGAAGCTGAGTAAAGTAAACAGACACATTGTGGGCATCACTAATAGTTCCCACGGCCTCCAGGACTTTTAGTGCTTGTACCACATAGTTGGAGTCCGAAATAAGATTAAAAGGAAAAGAACACCGTTTAAAAACTTCAATAACAATTTGTAGTTCTACCCATTGTGGATTTCCAGGAGCAAATTGATGCTGGATAGGGGGAGAGTCATTAATTATGTAGGCTCCCATTCCAGACTTGGAACCATCAGTAAAAATGTTAATAGCCCCCGTGTTTGGGCATGGAAAGCTCTCCTCGAAACACCCCCACCGTACGGCGGCGGGTCCGGAGGATCATTTTTTTTTTTTCTTCTGAGCTCCTGTTTATTTTTGTTCCCTTCTCCCATAGTTAGACTTCCTAGCTGCCGAGACAGTCTCCCGAGCTCCTCCTCCTCATCGTCCTCCTCTTCTGACCCACTTTTGCATGGGAGTGTGCGCAGTGTACTGAGATCTGGATACAAGCGTTTCCTCCCCCGTTTCTCGCTCTGCACATTCCCTTCCTCCTGAAATATTTTACTCCGTGCCAGAGACAATGGCCTCCTCCCCTGTTTCTCGCTCCGCACACTGGCATCCTCCTGAAATACGTCACTGCCTGCCGGAGATAATTGTTTCCTCCCCTGTTTCTCGCTCCGCACACTCCCACCCTCCTGAAATACCTCACTGCCTGCCATTTCTGATCTTTCTTCATGCAATTGCTCTAAAACTTCTTGTCCTTTAGTAAGTGCTTCCTGACATCTGCCATCTGCGAGGCAACTACGGATCATCTTCCAAAGGGGTATCACCCCACCATCTAATATACCCTGCTCAGAAGCAAAGTCAAGATCTGTGCCTAACTTATCCCAGCTAGGTAGAGTGAGGCTACCCGAGAACGCGAACCACGGTGCAACCGTCTTCTGTAAAAATCTCTGTAAAGTACTAAGTTTCACTTCTAGGCCCTTGGAACGTAACAGGTTATCTAGGGCCAGGAGAAGCGGACTTGAAGATACGGCACCCATGACACAACAAAAGACATACAAAAAACAAAAGTGAAAGTAAGAGCGAAAGTACACAGTGCAGCTGCAATAAGATGTAATGCTCTCTCTGGCTTTACAGAGGAGCTGCCGCTTTGATAGCGGGTCCCAATTACCTAGGACTAATCTCCGCTTTGATAGCGGGTCCCAATTACCTAGTACTAATCTCTGCTTTGATAGCGGGTCCCAATTACCTAGGACTAATCTCCGCTTTGATAGCGGGTCTCAATTATCTGGGACTGATCTCCGCTTTGATAGCGGGTCCCCCTTATCTAGGACTGATCTCCGCTTTGACCGCGGGTCCTACTTACCTGGGACTAACTGGTTCACCACCCCTGACTGCTGAAATTTCTGGTTCCCGGGTTTTCAGCACCACTTGTCGCGACCCCTTGCCCGCAAGGAAGACGCAACTCAGGAATCTTCTTTCAGCAGTTTATTGAGGCCTTGATTAAAGTATCTTTTTGTGACCCCCCTCTCTACTGGCGAGCGCCCAAGCACAGCCTAATAAAGTCTCCCAAGTACCAATCTTAAGCCGCTGCGTGGATCTTTCTTATAGGGTGGAAAGGGATAGCGAGCCAACTCTCCACAAAAGAATTTGTTTATCACAGGCCACAGTGTAAGCCGGCGCCATCTTCTAATGGCGGCCACAATCTACAACAATGGCTTACCACAATAGGACATATATTTCATCAACAATTTCGCAATTTTATAGGCATTTGTTTCACTTTCAATCGCTTCCTGCTTCAGAACACATGTATTCCTCCAGGTTTCTTGACTGGTCTTTTCATGAGACTTCTTTCCAAACAAATTATTTTCGATTTCCATAATCAATTTGAAGCAAAACTCACACACTTTTCATGATAAACCAAAATCCTCATATTTCCATTAAATGTATAATGGGTTGGAATGAATGATTGTATATTAATATAAGATTTCTTATATATTTTCACATTTATTTCAATCTATTATTTCAAGTTGAAACCAGTTTTATTATTTATTCACAGTATGGTCTATTCATGCATTTCCTCTGTATTCATAGACACAGGGTGCACCTTTTTGTAGCCCCAATACAAATTTATACGTCTTCAAAATATTGCTTCCAGAAATAGTGGAAGAAATACTCATGTCACCTGATCTACATATACATTTCATCACAGTAATATTCTGGACACAAAATTCAAAGGTCACACTTATGATTCTACCAAATCCTAAATAGAAAGTGAACATGGATTACTAAAATCATCCATGTCCAGGGTGCCTTATGCTCTCAAATGTCAATCCTATTGGTGACTGCATATTTGTTTCTTTCTAAGATTATATGCTCAACCTCAACCCTGTTGAAAATATCTAATCCTATCACTCACTTTATACTTTGCCTGATTTCCTAATGTCTCTATTGATATCTGCATTCCTACATATTTTCCCCACTTCATCATTGTTGGAGACCCTCCACATGTGCTGTTATTGAAATTCACTCTCTAACCAAAACCCTATTGCTAAATAACTGTTGGTCCAAATCCTATACTCATTGTTCTTCTGATACTTACCGACTATCTTCCTGATCCTACTGACTATCTCTGTTTGAGGGGATGTTCTCTTCTACAATCAATCATCCAAGGTACAAGTTCCTATGCCATTGTATATCAATTTATCTGACATATCTGTGCAGAACGTAATTCAAGCTAAGTAATCCAATCAAGGACCCAATGACTTTCTGGACTTCAAATCTTACCTGGATTTCTGTTTTCATACTTATATTTCACCTATATATTCTTGTAAGTATCGCAGTTACCCAATACCATTATACATCCCGTAGAATGATTCCTAACCCAAATCGAACTGGTTATTAAGCCTAACCATACACTGTTCCCTCAATCTAACATTACAGAAGAGCTGGAACAGAGTTGGTCTTACAATGCAGGGATGGAGGGGATCTTCCACCTACTTAGAACCTCAATGGTCCATGCAGAAATTATCCCTGGAAAACATGTAGGCAGGTATGAAGAACCTGAGAGAGCAAAGGTCATCTTTCATGGCAAACAGCCTGGTCAGGATGAAGGGTTGTGTCTGAATCAGCCTCTCTCTTCTTAATGTAGAGAAGATGGACCAAACCAAGCCTGTGTGGAGAGCTGTTCCTGGGTGGCTATGTTTGATATACCATTCTAACTTGTGAAAATGTCACAGTAATTGGGGCAGCATCCATCTCATGGGACCCTTGCAAGCAACTGTTAGAGCAAAGTGGTTGCCAAGGCAGTGACCTCATTCAGTTCCTGAAAAAAGTGACCTCCCCTCACTTCCTTTGTAATGGAACTCTCTGAACTTTGGAACCAGGAAGCTAGGCCCCCAGAGCCAGTCCCAGTCACAGTTGGCACACTTGATTGTATTTACCAAGGACAGAGTCAGTCTTTATTGGTACCAACTGATGTGAGGATGGCCAAATGCCAGGAAAGCTATGAAGATGGCTGTTTCCTGAGAAAGCAGGTAGTTGTTCTGGCAAAGACACCAGATCTGAGAAAGTACAGGCCATTTCGGGGGAACATAGTATGGCCCAAAAGTCAGAGGAAACTCCGGATAATCAAAGACCTACTTCTGGGAAGGAGGTGCTTTGTGGGTGTGGGTGTGAGTTTGTGGTTTTGTTACATGTTCTGAGAATAGGTAGGAATAGTGGATTGTTTGTTTTTGAGTGGATTGTTTCTAGAAGGTTGTTTGACACGGCGAGGGTTTCTAAAAGTGTATCCCACAGTGTCCGTGGTTGTTGACATTTGAAAAGAGAATGCATCAATGGAAGTGTCCTGTCTAGTAGAAAGCTTCCCAGCATTCATCCTGTGCAATTGATGAATGGACTGCAGCTTGCCTTATGAATGGACAACACCTACTATCTTCCTAAGCTCCAGTTTTCTTCCTGAATTCTGGCCACTCTCCAGAATAGTCTCATGATTTGGTGTCCAAGATATGTACCGCCTCCAAGATTTGTTACATGGCCATGTACTGGATAGCTGAAGGCAATGGGAGCATCTCAGAAAACTCAGATATCAGTGTGACCAGTAAAGTCTCAGTGGAGAAACCCTGCTTTGGGCCTTTTGCTAACCTATTGTTCTGTTGCCCTGAATGTCAGGAATTTCTTTGCCTCAGGCAACCCCTTTGTAAATCCTGAAGAAAACAGTTTTCAAATGAAAATGAATGAGCATCACCTGTGGCTGTTTGCTTAATTGCTTAAAAAGGGATGTGTCTGAATCAGCCCCTTGGCCCTATGTGAGGCTGGGGCTTAGATTCTCGGCACCTGATGGATCTACAGAAAGATCCCATCTGTGAATCCAAAACCAAAATGGCCAAAAGAGCAGTCAATGTGGATGAAGTCTCTTGCCTTCCTCTGTAAGTCCTGACCTCTATCAAGTGAGAATAGATATCATTTGGGTCAAATGAGTTCTTCAAAGCCCTGCAGAGGCTAATGCATAGGTGCTTGGATTTTCTCATGACTCCAATTCACACAAAGGAATTTATACTCAACAATCAGTAAGAGTCAAAATGGAGAAGCAGAGCAGTATTAAGGGCAGGCCTATTTGATCACTCCTGGTTCACAGGAAGGGTGTCCAGGCCAACCTGACTTTAGGCAATTGAGGGGTAAGTGAGCTTATTTTGGACACTGTCTTGGGCTGCACCCCTCATGGAAACCTGCAGCAAGAGGTTATGATGAGTTTCTCTATGGCAGAAGATGAGGGTCATGTGGGAGTGTTTTGGTTTCAATTGTGGTCATTTGTGTGGCAGTGGAATAGGCCACTAATGAGATTCGCCCTTGTAAACTGAGATCTAGCCAACTCCTTGGGAAAAATTGCCTGTGAGAGTTCTCCAGAGCTTTTATTGAAATGAGCTTCCTCACCATTTAATGGTTCCTGAATGAATTGAAACCCACAGTGCTTCCAACTTCATCATTGAAAAGTGGCTACATAAATACCATGAAATTTTTGCCATTCCAATGACCAGGTGGCACTGAAGAACCTTTCATGTCCTTTTGCTCATCATGAGTGTACAAGACAGTGCCTTGATTGTCTGGGTTTCATGAAAATGATGTAGAATAGAAATGCCAGTAACTTGTAGCCTACTGAATAGTGGGCCTAGAACGGTGGTGTGCAGGTGTGTGATAAAACATCTCTTGTGGGGCCATGTGGATCTGCCATTGCTTCGAAAGGGCTTGAGACTGACATGGTGCATCCAGCAGAAACTTATATGTCTGAAACCTCTCCATGTAAAGGCATCTTTTTATATGCAGATTTTCAGGGCAATGTTCAGAATCAGGTTGCTATGGTCAAGGGGGCAATCTATGTGGGATAGAATCCTGGTTGGTGAATTCTCCTGCAGACTCTGACCCACCACACATGACAGAACTCCCTTCAGCACTGGGTCTCAGTTGAACTCATTTTATTTAGTGAAACAAATACCAAACTCCCAGTGCAGCGGCAAGAAACACCATGAAAAGTGGAGGATGATCAAATGGCTTCACAGTCCACACAGGAGACACTTAGCCTTAAGTGGCCACAGTTTACCTACAAAGAGTGAATTCAGCACTGCCGCCTTATGTCTTTTGGAAAATAAGAAACCATGTCCTCCAGGTTACATAGATGCAGACGCAGCTTTGATGCTTTCACTAGAAATGAAGCTAAAGCTCCTGACAAAAACATATATTTCAAGGATCTTCTAGCTTTCAGAGTCTGTGTTGAAATATCAGCTGTTATCCTGATTGGTTTACCCCTAAATGTAATCTGCTTCCTTTCTCTTGTAGCTTTTAAAATTCTCTCTTTATTCTGTATGTTGGGTATCTTCATTAAAATGTGTCTAGGTGTGGATCTCTTATGATTTTGCACATTCGGCGTCCTGTTGGCTTCTAGGACTTGGGAGTCTGTCTCATTCTTCAAGTCTGGGAAGTTTTCTCATATTATTTCATTGATTACATTGCTCATTCTTTTGGTTTGGACCTCTATACCTTCCTGTATCCCAATGACTCAAAAGTTTGGTCTCTTTATGTTATCCCATATTTCTCGGATGTTCTGTTCATGGTTTCTTAACAGTCTTGCTGAGCTGTCTATGTTCTTTTCAAGTTGAAATACTTTGTCTTCATTGTCTGATGTTCTATCTTCTAAGTGTTCTACTCTGATGGTAGTATTCTCAATTGAGTTTTTAAGTTGGTTTATTGCTTCCTGCATTTCTAGGATTTCTGTTTGTTATTTTTTACAACTTCTATCTCCCTGTATAATTGATCTTTTGCTTCTTGGATTTGTTTGTGTAATTCATTGTCGAAGTGATCTTTCATTGTCTGATTTTGCTGTCTAATGTCTTCCTGGAGACTCCAGATCATCTGAAGCATGTATATCCTGAGTTCTTTATCTGACATTCCATCTGCTGCAGCTATTAACTCTTCTAAATTTGTGTTGACCTGCATTGCTTGTGGTCCTTTTTTCTTTGTCTTTTCATACGGCTCACGTTTCTTTCTGCTTGGTGAAACTGTTGTGATTTTGAAATTTTCCCCCTATATATTTACATTGCTCTTGTATATTTGAAAAATCTTCCTTGCAGGGGCGGGGGGTGGCTGTGCTGCTCCTCCAATTGGGGTGATCTATCTACCACGCTGATGGGCCGCTGGGCCTGTTCTCCTGATCGGTCGCAGGTCTGCCTACCATGCAGGCGTGGGAGGCGGCTCTGCTCTGCCCCTCCTCCAATTGGTGTTACGTGTCTACCACACCCGTGGACCCCTGGGGTGTTCTGCCGATCGGTCGCAGGTCTGCCTACCTTGGAGGCGCGGGCGGCGGCTCTGCTCTGCCCCTACTCCAATTGGGGAGACGTGACTACCACGCCGGCGGGTGGGTGGGCCTGTTCTGTGGTCGGTCACAGGTCTGCCTACCTTGAGGGCATGGGCGATGGATCTGCTCTGCCCCTACTCCAAATGGGTGAAGTGTCTGCCATGCTGGCAGGCCACTGGGCCTCTTCTGCTGGTCAGGTGCCAATTTGTCTACCTTGAGGGCGCGGGTGGTGGCTCTGCTCTGCCGCTACTCCAATTGGGGTGTCGTGACTACCAATCCGGTAGGTTGCTGGGCCTGTTCCGGGCACGTGCAAAGATTCTGCTCTGCCCCTACTCCTATTGGGATGACGTGACTACGATGCCGGTGGGCCACTTGGATTGTACTAGGCGCGGGAGAAGGCTCTGCTCTGCAACTACTCCAATTGAGGTGACGTTACTACCACGCCTGCTGGTCACTGGGCCTGTTCTGGGCACCTTCGGCGGCTCTGCTCTTCCTCTATTCCAACTGGGGTGAAGTGATTATCATGCAGGTGTGTCGCTGGGCCTGTTCCGAGCATGGGCAGCGGCTCTGCTCTGCCCCTCTGGCTTGATGAAAAAGTGAGAGAGACTCGGGTGTTTGTGACTCACTTTCTTTACCAGGAGACTAACTGTTTCTGTCACCGCTGGTATCAATGAAGTTATCTCCTCCGCTACTTTCTGATGACATCAGATCTCTGCCATGTTGGTATCCCATGCAAAAGGCAGCATTTCGTTCCCTTTGCTGGGTGACCAAAGCAATGGGTGAGTCCTGACTTGCCCTCACAAGCCCCGTCTCAATCCTGTTGCCACTGCCTATGAAGGCTCGGTTGATATTTACCTCCACATTATTCAGCAAGACCCGGACCGGGAAGCAGTTTCCACGGGTTCTTTAGCCCTGAGCAAGATCAGTTCGGGGAGGCCAAATTTGGCCGCTCTGGGCTCAGTGTATGTTCTAATAGGAGCAGGCTCCAAGACGCAGTTTCTGCGGGTTCTTTAGCACTGAGCCTGAGTAATTTGTCTGCGAGACAAAGGTGAATGGCATCCTGAAATTACCTGTTCTATAGCTGAATGAGCTGCGATCAGTCGAAAACAGGGATGGTGACGTCAGCTCTTCAAGATGGTGGACGCTGGCTTCCTCTGTGGTCTGACCGGTATGGAGACGGAATTGGACCGCATCCATCCCCGTCTCAATCCCAGAATTCAGCACTGAGCACAGTAATTGCATAGCTGGCAGGAGCCCATAGAATCCGCACCACTGTATATTTGCGATGCTATCTCGTCGTTTCCCAGTGCACGCCACAGACTCTAGCTACAGGGCAATTTGCTGAATAAGCAGCATGACCCTCCGTGCGGACAAATCACTCGCGTTTGAGCCCCCGTAGCTGATCCTCGTGAGATGGATATATGTCCACTAGGTTGTGGAGCACCCCAAATTTGCTGGAAATTCCTAACAAGATAGGTTTTAGCCGTTCTAACTCGTCATTCTCCCGCACAGTGACGCGGTACATGGGGGTAATGCACTCCATTCGCCGCCATCATGTGATCCCCCAAAGTTAGTTTTCAGTACTAGGAAAAAAATATGTATTTCAGATGGAGGAATATTTCTGAGAATAATCTTGTGAAAAGTTGATTATAAATCCACATACATGAATATGAATGAATTTAGGGAGGGTATAAAAAAATATACTAAATATTTTTAAAAATCTGGAGAGTGAATATATATATATATATATATATATATATATATATATATATATATATATATATACACACAGACACACACACACACACAGACATTAAAAAGTAGCATTATGTATGTGAATTGAAATTCACCATGAAATATATATCATCCACAGATCCAAAAATATTAATTTTAATGTACATGGATTTATGTTGTTCAACTAAGAAGCTCACCCATATGTTGAATTTTCAGTTCCAACAGCATTAAGTAGGAGTGATCTCTTCTCACAATTTGTATCTGCCAAGCCAGCCACATCACCAAATGTACGACTGATACCAGGTAGAATTCTATATGTGCTTATAAAAATACATGTGATGAATAGGCTACAGAGAAAGGGAGACAGTTATTCACATATTTGTTAACTTTTAAAACACATGGAGAACTATTTCAATTAAAATTCGCTAGATTTATAACACCTACCATTTATCATATGAAAGGCAAGTCCAATTATACACCATGCCTCCTGTGAACCTCTTGTATTTGTATTCTGTTTGGGTTATTGTTCTCCATCAAATTAGGATAAGAAGTCAAAGTCTAGTAGGGTATGTGTTAGTGTCAGGGATTCAGTATTTCGAATGGAAAATTGGAAAATGTATCCAATGTGTATGCAAATATGTGCTACACAAATATCTTCCCACTCTCATTCAGAACAATGCCTTGACATTACCTTCGCCCTACATAAGACACAATTAGAGGAGAAGATTTAGAAAATCTGTGAATACATATGTGGAATGGAAAATGCTCAGAAGTTCACAAATTTGGAAGTGGTAAAGGAGTTTCCAAAAGGGACAGGGTAATCACTCCAAAAAAATGAAGTTCTGCCAGCTTAACATCTGAAGAAACTGCCTCTGAGGTTGGGCAATGAAATATATGCTGTTGTCAGAAGCATTAGCTTCATATGTAGTGAGACCATCAAATCTGGTTCTGCATCTATGTGACCTGGAGGACATGGTTTCTTATTTTCCAATGAACATGAGGCAGCAGTGCTGAATTTTCTATTTGTAGGTACACTGTGGCCACTGGTGTCTCCCCGTGTGGACTGTAAATTCATTTGGTCATCCTCCACTTTCGTGGTGTTTCTTGCTGCTGCACTGGGAGTTTGGTATTGCTTCATTAAATACAAGGGTTCAACTGGGACACAGTGCTGAAGTGAGTTCTGTCAAGTGTGGTGGGTCGGGTTCTGCAGGAGAATTCACCAACCAGGCTTCTATCCCACATAGCTTGCCCCATTGACCATAGCAACCTGATTCTGAACATTGCCCTGAAACCTCTCCATATAACAATATGCTTTTACATATAAGGTTCTACTGACTGCAAAATGTTAGTCACAATCCATTTGGAAGCCAATGGCAGATCCACATGCCCCCACCACAGATGTTTTATCACACACCTGCCAACCACTGCTCTAGTACAACTACTCAGCATGATCCAACTTACTGGAATCTCTGTTCTACACCATTTTCATAAAACCCAGTCAATCAGGGCACTGTCCTGTATACTCATGATCAGCAACAGGACATCCAAATGTTCTTCAGTGCTACCTGGTCATGGGAATTTCAAAAATTTCATGTTATTGATCTAGCCAATTTTCAAGGATGAAGTTGGAGGCACTGTGGATTTCAATTCACTCAGAAACCATTAAATGGTGAGGAAGCTCATTTCAATGAAAACTCTGGAGAATTCTTACAGGCAAGGCTTCCAAAAGTGCCCAAAAGTCAGATTAAGCCAGGCCCATTGAGGTCTACAATGTATGGTCCATGTGTGTTTTGACTCTCAAATATGGCTGCCAAGTCTTTAAGAATAATATCATGTGATATCCTGGCTGAGATTCCCTGTCCTCTGTGGAAAGTCAACTTGGGCTTAGATGTCACTTTCCAAAGGCAACTCTCATGCATGGCCATTTAAAATTCCAACACAATTCCTGGCAATAATTCTCTGAGATCAGTAAAAACTCAGTCTCTAAGGGGCATCACACCAGAGTGCAAGCCTAGTTTGACCCAGTGATCTCTTCCAACCGCCAGACACATGTCCACAATTAAAACCAAAACACTCTCACATTGCCCTCATCTTCTTCCATATAGACACTCTTCATATCCTCTGGCTGGAGGTTTCCATTAGTGACGCAGCCCACGACAGTGTCCAAAATAAGCTCCCTGCCCCTCATTTGCCTAAAGTCAGGGTAGCCTGGACTCTCTTCCTGTGAACCAGGAGTGATCAAATAGGCCTGCCTTTAATATTGCTTGGCTTCTCCAACTTGAGGCCTTCTAGCTTTGGGGTTTAGATTCTTTAAGTGAATTGGAGTCATGAAAATCAAGCCCCTATGGCCTAGCCTCTGCAGGGCTTTGAAGAACACATTTGACCCAAAGGATCCCTATTCTCACTTGATGGATATCAGGAACCTACCAGAGGAAGGCAAGAGAGTTCATCAAAAATATATGATCTTTTTGCCATTTTGGTTTTGGATGCACACATGGGATCTATCTTTAGATCCATCAGGGGCTGAGAATCTAAGCCACAGCCTCACACAGGGCCAACAGGCTGATTCAGACATATCCCAATCCTAAGCAATTAAGCAAAGAGCCACAGGTGATGCCCATTCATTTCCATTTGAAAACTCTTTTTTTCAGGCTTCACAAAGTGGTGGCTTGAGGCAAAAAACTTCCTGACATTCAACAGAACAATAGGTAAGCAAAAGGACCAAAGCAGGGTTTCTCCACTGAGACTTTCCTGGTCAACAGATATCTGAGATTTCTGAGATGCTAGCCATTTCCTTCAGCTATCCATTACATAGCCATGTCACAGATCTTGGAGGTGGTACAAATCTTGGACACAAAACCATGATACTATTCTGGAGAGTGGCCAGAATTGAGAGAGAAAACAGGAAATTAGGAAGCTTGTAGGTGTTGCCCATCCATAAGGCAAGCCAGAGTCCACTCATGAATTGGGCAGGATTAATGCTGGGAAGCTTTCTACTAGACAGGACACATCCATTGATGCATTGTCTTTTCTAATGTCTACAACAATGGACTCAGTGGGATACACACACATAGAAACACTCGCCTTGTCAAAGGACTTAATAGAAATATTCCACTCCATACCAAATAAACCGCCTTTCCTACCTATTCTCAGAACATGAGACAAAACCACAAACTCACACCCACACCCACAAAGGCACCTCCTTCCCCCTAGTAGGTCTGTGACTCCCCGGAGTGTCCTCTGACTGGTGGGCCATACTATGTTCCCCGGAAATGACCTCTTCTGTCTCAGATCATGTCTGCTTGGCCAACTCTGTGAAGTTCTCAAGAGTCAGCGGTGAGACACTACCTGCTTTCTCAGGAAAAGCCCCTCTTCAGAGGTTTCCTGGCATTTGGCCATCCTCACATCTGTAGGTACCAAGAAAGACTGACTCTGTCCTTGGTAATTCCAAACATGTGAGACCACTGGGACTAGAACAGGGACTGTCTCTGGGTGCCTGGCTTCCTGGATCCCAAGTTCAGAGAGTTCCCTCACCAAGGAAGTGAGGTGAGATCACTTCCTTCAGGATCTGAATGATGTCACTGCCTTGGCAACCACTTTGTCCTAACAGTTGCTTCCAAAAGTACCATGAGGTGGAGGCTGCCCCGATTTTCATGGGACACTTTCTCTAGTTAGAATGCTCTATCAACCATAAGCACCCGGGAACAGCTTCCACACAGGACTGGTTTGGTCCATGTTCTATACATTAAGAAGAGAGAGACTGATTCAGACACAACCCTTAATCCTTACCAGAATGATTGCCATTTAAGATGACTTTTGCTTTCTGAGGTACTTCATAGCTGCCTTCATCTTCACCAGGGATCATTTCTGCATGAACATTTGAGTTTCTCAGCAGGTGAAGATCCCCTGGATTCCTGTAGTTTAATACCCACACAGTTCCTGCTCTCCTGCAAAGTTAGTGTATGGTTAGGGTTAATAATATTTTCGATTTGGGTTAGGAATCATTCTGCAGGATGAATAATGGGATTGGGAACCTGCGATATTTATAAGAATATATAGGTGAAATATATGTATGAAAACGGGAATCTAAGAAAGATTTGAAGCCCAGAAGGGCATTGGGCCCTTGGTTTGGATACTTAGTGTTGAATTATGTTCTGTACAATTGTCTCAGTTAAATCGAAATACAATGGCATCGGACATAGTACCTTGGATGATTGAATGTAGAAGAGAACATCCAGTCAAAAAGGGATAGTCGGTAGGATTAGGAAGATAGTCAGTAGGTTTAGGAAGAAGAGTGAGTATATGATTTGGAATAAAAAGCTTCTTTAGCAATAGGGTTTCGTTTAGAGAGTGAATGAAAATGTAAGCACATGTGAAGAGTCAGCCAAAATGATGAACTGGGGAAAATATTTAGGAAAGCAGGTGTCAATAGAGACATTACGAAATCAGGCAATGTATAAAATGAGTGATAGGATTAGACATTTTCAACAGGCTTGAGTTTGAATATATAATCATAGGAAAAAACAAATATGTCGTCACAAATGGGAATGACATTTGAGAGCATTAGGCAACCTGGACATGGATGCTATTAGTTATCAACATTCACTTTCCTTTTAGGCTTTGGTACAATCATAAGTGTGACATTTTATTTATTTTTTTGTTCAGAATATTACTGTGATAAAATGTATATGTAGATTAGGTGACATGAGTATTTCTTTCACCATTTCTGGGAGCAATAATTTGAAGATGTATACATTAGTATTAGGGGCACAAAGAGGTGTAACCTGTTTCTATGAATATAGAGATAATGCATGAATAGACCATACTATGAATAAATAACATAACTGATTCCACTTTAAATAATAGATTGAATTGATATGTGAAAATATATAAGAAATCTTACATTGATATACAATCATTCATTCCAACCAGTTATATATCTAATGGTAATATTAGGATTATGGTTTATGATGAATGGTGTTTGAGTTTTGCTTTATAAGTGATGATGTTAAACAAAAATAATGTGTTTGGAAAGAAGTCTCATGAAAAGACTAGTCAAGAAACATGGAGGAATGCATGTGTTCTGAATCAGGAAGTGATTGATCGTGAAACAAATTCCTATTAATTTTCTAATTTGTGACTGAAATATATATCCTATGATGTGCATAAACTGAAGACATAGTAACGTACAAGTGTTGAATAAAAATGAAAGTCAAAATACACATCATGTCCCCTAGGAATCTACTTGCATTCATTTTAAACTGGCTAAGTAACTGTAGAAATATTAGGGTTTGTATGCACCATTCACTGAATTTAGTTTTCAGTACTAGGAAACAATATGTATTGCAGGTGGATGATTATTTCTGAGAATAATCTTGTGGAAAGTTGATTATAAATCCACAGATATGAATATGAATGAATTTAGGGAGTGTATAATAAGACACATATATTTCATATTTTATATTTTGAAAAATCTGGAGAGTGTATATATATATATATATATATATATATATATATATATATATATATATATACACACACACACACACACACACACACACGCACATGCACAGATATTAAAAAGTAGCAATACAGGAGATCCATTATGAAGGCAGGCATGGAGAAATCAAGTCTATGATCTCTTCAGCTGCACGGGCATAGGGAGTCGTAAACTGTCTAAATGCTGTTTGCTCAGAATCACTAGGCAATGTTGACCTGTTGTGAATCTGGGGCGAACAGTCTGGGCCCCTCAGAACACACACAGAGCCCGGATTGGCTGCATTCAAGCTTAGATTCGTCTGGTTTTTGTGACTCAGCACTAACATTCCCGCTGAAATAACTGGTCGGTCTTTCTGAATTGACAGAGTTAAAAGACAACTGAGCCTTCATAGGCAGTGGCCACAGGATTGAAATGGGGCTTGGGAGATATAGTCAGGACCCACCTGTTGCATTGGTCACCCAGCAAAGGGAACGAATGGTCACCATTTTAATGGGATACGACCATGGCAGAGAACTGACATTACAGGCGGAGGAGATAACTTCATTGAAACCAACGCGACAAGTGTGTAATCCCATTGCCATCTCTCTCAAAACCATGGGGAAACCTCAAGGGCCCTTCCCACCTCTGCCGTAATGGCCCCTCCCAGGTCTCCCAGG
The DNA here is from genome assembly GCF_048772815.1 of Callospermophilus lateralis. Taxonomy (NCBI): domain Eukaryota; kingdom Metazoa; phylum Chordata; class Mammalia; order Rodentia; family Sciuridae; genus Callospermophilus; species Callospermophilus lateralis. The sequence goes on along the minus strand of NW_027515008.1, from coordinate 606,540 downwards.
AGCGCGATAGCCAGACCTAGGGAATCAGGATTGGCTCGGGACTCGCGGCGTGGAATTCCCGGCTACCACTCCCACCAGTGCTGACAATTGAGGTCTCTTACACCACCTACCGGGGGCATGGCTCCCGGAGGACAAGAAAATTCGCTGGGGGTTCTCAGGCCAAAGTTCTACAAACTTAGGGTCTGAGGGAGGCAAACAGGGAGAGTGTGCCCAGGCGTTCATTAAAACAGGGCTACCAGGAGCAGAGGCCTGGCGTGTAACCAGTATTGTGGTGAGCGTCAAAGGTGAGCGGGGCCTGGCTTGAGGAAGCACAAGAGAAGGCCCTAGGCAATCAGGATTGGAGACCCGCCCAGACTGGGAGGAAGAGCTGCTGCACAGTGATTGGTTCCCGCTAATTGAGAGGAGAATCTTGGCCCAGTGCACACAGCTCCACCTACTGGAAGAGAAGTAAATTGAACTCTAGGACTGCATGTATTAATATTATTATTTTATTTGTATGCTTTTCTTTTTCTTTGATTTTCATTTTTGTTGTTGTTCTTTAACTTTTTTAATGTTTTTATTTGTTTTAATTTTTTATATTATTATTATTATTATTATTATTATTATTTTAAATTTTAATTTTCATTTTTAAATTATCATTATTACTTAAAATTTTCTTTATTTTCTATTTTTTTCTTTTGTCTTTTCATTTCTTTTCAATTTTGTTATACCCCCTTCCTTGAATTCTACCTGCCTACTCTCATTCTCCTTAGTGACTTCTTCCCTTCCCTTCTAATATCTTTCCTTCCAAGCATCAAATAAATTTATAAGAGTAAACAGTAACTCAGTAGTCAAACAGAACAAGAAGTAACATGAGAAGCATAAAAAAGCAAGGAAGAAAAAAAGTGCAAACAATGAAGGACAGCCTAAATATTCAAGAGCATCTAGAGTCATCAGAAAAATGGTCATATATAGAACTCAAGGAATACCTTAGACAGATGGAATGGAACCTTAAAGAGGATACGAGACAACAAAAACAGTGAAAGAACGCATTGAAAATGAATTACATAAACAGATAAAATAAGAAATTAAGCATCATTATCAGGAGATAGAGATTATTAGAAAAATCAAACAATAATTCTAGAAATGAAGGAAATGATAAACCAAATTAAAAACTCAATTGAGAATATCACTAACAGAGTGGAGCAAGTAGAAGACAGAATGTCAGATAATGAAGACAAAATATATCATCTTGAAAAAAACTCTAGCCAAGAAAGAAATGCTGTAAAAAATTATGAGAAAACATCCAAGAGATATGGGATAACATAAAAAAAAACAAACTTATGAGTCATCCGGAAAGAGGAAGGTACAGAGATTCAAACCAAGGGAATGAGTAACCTGCTGAATGAAATAATTAGAGAAAACTTTCCAGAAATAAAAATGGAAACAGATAAACAAATTGTAGATGCTTACAGGACACTGAGCACACAAAATCACAGTAGACCCATGCCAAGACACATTGTTATGAAGATATCCAATATACAAAACAAAGAGAAAATATTAAAAGCTACCAGAGAAAGGAGGCAGATTACAATCAGGGGTAAACCAAAAAGGTTAACAATGGATTTTTTTATCACAGATGCTGGAAGTGAGAAGATCCTGGAACAACGTACTTCAAACACTGAAAGACAATGGATGCCAACCAAGAATTATGTATCCAGCAAAATTAAGCTTAATGTAAGACAACGAAATAAAAATATTTCATGATAAACAAAAGCTAAAAGAATTTGCAGCCAGAACACCAGCATTGGAAAGCATCTTGAGCAAAACACTACACAAGGAAGAAATGAAAATCAACAACGAAAACCATCAGTGGGAAGTGCCTCAGTAATGACAGAGGGCGGGGAAAAGCTAATCATGTAGAAACAATCTAATTTAAAAAAAAAGATATAGGCAAACATGGGTGGCAGTACAAACCATATATCAATAGTAACTCTAAACGTTAATGGCTTAAACTCTCCAATAAAGTGACATAGGCTTGTACCTTGAATTAAAAAAAAAAACAAATCCAACAATATGTTGCCTCCAGGGGACACATCTGAATGGAAAAGACATACCCAAGCTGATGGTGAAAGATTGGGAAAATTTATACCATGCACACAGACCTCGTAAGCAAGCAGGGGTGGCCATCCTCCTATCGAATAAAATCGACCTCAAGACTAATTTAATCAAAAGGGATAAGGAAGGACATTATATACTGTTAACAGAAACCATTCACCGACAAGACATAACAATTATCAATATTCACGCAGCAAATAATGGTGCTGCGACGTTCATAAAACAAATTCTCCTCAAGTTCAAGAATCAAATAGACCACAATACAATAATTATGGGTGACTTCAACTCACCTTTCTCACCATTGGACAGATCCTCCAAACAAAAGTTGAATAAAGGAACTATAGAACTCAATATCACAATCAATACCCTAGACTTAACTGACATATATACAATATATCAACCATCATCAAGTGGATATACTTTTTTCTCAGCAGCACATGGATCCTTCTCAAAAATAGACCATATGTTATGCCATAGGGCAACCCTCAGTAAATATAAAGGTGAGGAGATAATACCATGAATTTTTTGTGATCATAATGGAACGAAACTGGAAACCAATGATAAAAGAAAAAAGAAAAAATCATACATCACCTGCAAAATGAACAATTTGTTACTGAATGATCAATGGCCAACCCTCAGTAAATATAAATGGGAGGAGATAATACCATGAATTTTTTGTGATCATAATGGAATGAAACTGGAAACCAATGATAAAAGAAAAAAGAAAAAGTCATACATCACCTGCAAAATGAACAATATGTTACTGAATGATCAATGGGTTACAGAAGACATAAAGGAGGAAATAAAAAAATTCTTCGAGATAAATGAAAATACAGACACAACATATCAGATTCTATGGGACACAATGAAAGAAGTTTTAAGAGGTAAATTCATCGCCTGGAGGTCATTCCTCAAAAAAAGAAGAAAAAAAAACAACAAATAAATGAGCTCACACTTTATCTCAAAGCCCTAGAAAAGGAAGAGCAAAACAACAGCAAATGTAGCAGAAGGCAAGAAATAATTAAAATCAGAGCGAAATTGAAACAAAAGAAACTATTGAAAAAATTAACAAAACTAAAAGTTGGTTCTTCGAAAAGATAAATAAGATCGACAGACCCTTAGCCGTGCTAACGAAGAGAAGAAGAGAGAGAACTCAAATTACTAACATACGGGATGAAAAAGGCAATATCACAACAGATGCAACATAAATACAGAAGAAAATTAGAAATTATTTGGAAAACTGTATTCCAATAAAATAGAAAATAGTGAAGACATCGATAAATTTCTTAAGTCATATGATTTGCCCAGACTGAGTCATAAGGGAACACACAATTTAAACAGACCAATATCAATGGATGAAGTAGAAGAAGCAATCAAAAGACTACCAACCAAGAAAAGCCCAGGACCGGATGGGTATACAGCAGAGTTTTACAAAACCTTTAAAGAAGAATTAATACCAATACTTTTCAAGTTATTCAGGAAATAGAAAAACTGGGAGCTCTGCCAAATTCATTCTATGAGGCCAACATCACCCTGATTCTGAAACCAGACAAAGACACCTCAAAGAAAGAAAACTACAGACCAATATCTCTGATGAACCTAGATGCAAGAATCCTCATTAAAATTCTGGTGAATTGGATAGAAAGGCACATCAATAAAATTGTGCACCATGATCAACTAGGATTCATCCCTGGAATGCAAGGCTGGTTCAATATATGGAAATCAATAAATGTTATTCACAACATCATTGGACTTAAAGATAAGAACCATATGATCATCTCGATAGACGCAGAAAAACCATTCAACAAAGTAGAGCATTCCTTTATGTTCAAAACATTTTAAAAACTAGGGATAACAGGAACTTACCTCGACATTGTAAAAGCTATCTATGATAAGCCTCAGGCTAGCATCATTCTGAATGGAGAAAAGTTGAAGGCATTCCCTTTAAAATCTGGAACAAGACAGGGATGTCCTCTATCACCACTTCTATTCAATATATTTCTCGAAAAAACTGGCCAGAGCAATTAGAGAGATGAAAGACATTAACGGCATAAAAATAGGAAAAGAAGAACTTAAATTATCACTATTTGCAGATGACATAATTCTATACATAGAAGACCCAAAAGGGTCTAAGAAAAAACTACTAGAACTAATAAATGAATGCAGCAATGTGGCAGGATTCAAAATCAACATGCATAAATCAAAGGCATTTCTGTATATTAGCGACAAAACTTCTGAAACAAAAATGAGTCCAAACACTGCATTCCCAATTTCCTCAAAATAATTAAATACTTGGGAATCAACCTAACAAAAAAGGTGAAAGATTTATATAATGCAAACTACAGAACCCTAAAAAGAGAAATAGAATAAGATCTTAGAAGATGGAAAAATATACCCCGTTCATGGATAGCCAGAACTAACATCATCAATATGGCGATATTACCAAAAGTTCTCTATAGGTTTAATGCAATGCCAATCAAAATCCCAAAGGAATTTTTTGTAGAAATAGATAAAGCAATCATAAAATTCAAATGGAAAAATAAAAGACCCAGAATAGCAAAAGCAATTCTAAGCAGGAAGTGTGAATCAGGCAGTATAGCGATACCAGATTTCAAACTATATTACAGAGCAATCATAATAAAAACAGCATGGTACTTGTACGAAAACAGGTGGGTGGACCAATGGTACAGAATGGAGGACACAGAGACTAATCCAAAAAGCTACAACTATCTTATATTTGATAAAGGAGCTAATGGCCTGCAATGGAGGAAGGATAGCATCTTCATCAAATGGTGTTTGGTAAACTGAAAATCCATATGCAACAAAATGAAACTGAATCCCCTCCTCTCGCCATGCACAAAAGTTAACTCAAAGTGGATCAAGGAGCTAGATTCAAATCAGAGTCTCTGCGTCTGATAGAAGAAAAAGTTGGCTCCGATCTACATATTGTGTGGTCAGGCTCCGAATTCCTTAATAGGACACCCATAAAACAAGAGTTAATAACAAGAATCAAGAAATGGGACTTACTTAAACTGATTTTTTTTTTCTCAGAAAGAGAAACAATAAGAGAGGTAAATATGGAGCCTACATCATGGGAACAAATTTTTAGTCCTCACCCTTCACATGGAGCCCTAATATCTAGAGTATACAAAGTATACAAATAACTCAGAAAATTATACAATAAGATAACCAATAACCCAATGGGCCAAGGACCTGAACAGAAACTTCTCGGAGGAGGACATAGAATCAATTAACAAGTACATGAAAAAATGCTCTCCATTTCTAGCAGTAAGAGAAATGCAAATAAAAACCACCCTAAAATACCATCTCAATCCAGTGAGATTGGCAGCCATAATGAAGTCAAACAACAACAAGTGCTGGCGAGGATGTGGGGAAAAGGGTACTCTTGTACATTGCTGGTGGGACTGAAACAGGTGCAGCCAATTTGGAAAGCAGTATGGAGACTCCTGTGAAAGCTTGGAATGGAAGCACCATTTGACCCAGCTATTGCCCTTCTTGGACTATTCCCTGAAGACCTTAAAAGAGCGTACTACAGGGATACTGCCACATCAATTTTCATAGCAGCACAATTCACAATTGCTACACTGTGGAACCAACCCAGATGCCCTTCAATAGATGAATGAATAAAAAAATGTGACTTTTATATACTATGGAGGATTACGCAGCACTAAAATATGCCAAAATAATGGAATTTGCAGGGAAATACATGGCACTAGAGCAGATTATGCTTAGTGAATCTAGCCAATCCCTAAAAAACAAATACCAAATGTCTTCTTTGATATAATGAGAGCAACTAAGAACAGAGCAGGGAGGAAGAGCATGAAGAAAAGATTAACATTAAGCAGAAACATGAGGTGGGAGGGAAAGGGAGCGAAGAGGGAAATTGCATGGTAATGGAGAGAGACACTTATTGTTACACAAAATTACATATAAGAGGTTGTGGGAAAATAAACAAGGAGAGAAATGAATTACAGTTGGTATGGTAGAGAGAAAAGATGGGAAGAGAAGGGAGGGGGTATAGTAGAGTATAGGAAAGGTAGCAGAATACAACAGTAACTAATAGGGCATTATGTAAAAATATGGATGTGTAACTGATGTGATTCTGCAATCTGTATTTGGAGTAAAAATGGGAGTTCATACCCCACTTGAATCTAATGTATGAAATATGATATGTCAAGAGCTTTGTAATGTTTTGAGCAACCAATAAAAAAAAGTAGCGATATATATGCCAATAGAAATTCATCATGAAATATATATAATCCACAGATTGAAAAATATTAATTTTACTGAACATGAAATTATGTATAATGTTATTCAACTAGGATGCTCACCCATAGGTTGAATTTTCAGTTCCAACAGCGTTTAGGAGGAGTGATCTCTTCTCTCAATTTGCATCTGCCAATTCAGCCACCTCACAAGTGT